>NW_027195027.1:1112500-1160000 GCF_038502225.1 Cherax quadricarinatus
GTGAGGAAGAGAGAGAGAGTGAGAGGGGTAGGTATGGAACGAAGTAGGTAGAGAAGAAGGGAGATAGGAAGGTGTGTAGGGAAGGAGGTAGATAGGAAGGTAGGTACGAATGGCGGGAGATAGGAAGGTAGGGACGGAGGGAGATAGGTAGGTAGGGACGGAGGGAGATAGGTAGGTAGGGATGGCGGGAGTTAGGTAGGAAGGGACGAAGGGAGATAGGTAGGTAGGGATGGCGGGAGATAGGTAGGAAGGGACGGAGGGAGATAGGTAGGGATGGCGGGAGATAGGTAGGAAGGGACGGAGGGAGATAGGTAGGTAGGGATGGCGGGAGATAGGTAGGTAGGGACGGAGGGAGATAGGTAGGTAGGGATGGCGGGAGATAGGTAGGAAGGGACGGAGGGAGATAGGTAGGTAGGGATGGCGGGAGATAGGTAGGTAGGGACGGAGGGAGATAGGTAGGTAGGGATGGCGGGAGATAGGTAGGAAGGGACGGAGGGAGATAGGTAGGGATGGCGGGAGATAGGTAGGTAGGGACGGAGGGAGATAGGTAGGTAGGGATGGCGGGAGATAGGTAGGAAGGGACGGAGTGAGATAGGTAGGTAGGGATGGCGGGAGATAGGTAGGAAGGGACGGAGGGAGATAGGTATGGATGGCGGGAGACAGGTAGGAAGGGACGGAGGGTGGGAGATAGGTAAGTAGGTTGGTTAAGAATCACCCACAACATGGCTGTGTTAATGACGACAATGGCCGGCCCTTTGCTCTTAGGAAAAGCCCGATCTAATCTCCAACACGAGTACATACAGTTCTCGTCACGGCATTATGCCGGGTGAGCACCCCGACACAAAGGCCTACCGTACAGGGGGGCCTTTTTTCGTCAGTGCATTGTGCTGGGTAGCAGCTAATAGGTTTATTTAGGCACATACATTTAAGTACGGTTATCATACATAGTGTAAATTACCTAGGATAACACTAGAAGTCAGAGAAAGTGACTTATTTCCACTGGCTAGTGGTAAGTACAAGGTTTAGAAAAGGTGTAAGAGACAGCCTACTATAACAGGAGCCTGCACAGGTCAGCCTGTCGACACCTGGATGAAGTGTACAAGTGGGGGTCCTCTTAATGGGACGGTGGCACGAAAATGGAACTGGCGTCAGGTAGGGTAGGCTGCTAAACCTGGTGGTCCTTGATCAGTGACGAAGTTAATCACCTGATATATTCCACCTCTAACTCAGTAGGATGGGACCTCCTCTACTAGCAGTCAGGAGAAAGCTGACCTCTGCTGAACACTTCGATGCCAAGATACAGGTTCCTGATCCAACCAGGAAACCTCCTTGGCTAGCTGCAAGAACTGTGTCAAAATTGTCAGTGGTGACGATAAGACAGGAGGAGGTGTATCCCTGGACCTAAAAAGGCTGGGGGCCCAGGTAAGGTGAGCCACGATTGCTGAGTAGATGTACAGACCAGCTAGCAGCACCTCTGTCATCTATCAGAACTGCCTAGCACAGTGTAAATGACTTATGTGGAACGATGCAAATATAGTCCCTGTACACAAAATAGAAGAGAGCGGAAATCAGCAACTACAGACTAGTGTCACTCCTGTCAATCACTGGCAAGAGTCTTGACACAATAATCTCACAGATGACGGAGTTTTTCCACTGCCACTCCTTTGGACCGTCAGTATGGCTTTAGGAAAGGTCATTCTGCTGCTAATCTGCTGTTAAACCTCTCCACTAAATAGCACCAGTCGCTGGAGGAATCCAAAATCAGGTGTGTAGTATGGCACCAGGGACTCATGGCAAAACTGAAAGTACTGGGAGTCAGTGGCTCTGCACTGTGTCTCCTCAGTGATTACCTTCAAGGTAGATCTCTAAGACTAGTTATCAATGGGACAGAGTCAGCAAGACACACTACTGGTGTCAGTGCTCCACAGGGAAGAGTGCTTATGGAATGTCTACTTCAGTAACCTTTTTCAATTCATCCCAGAGTCACATACATATGCAGACGACTGTACTCTGACATTTACTTATCCAAAAGAGGAAATGCCAGCTGCTCTAAGTCGCATCATTTACCAGCTGCTGTCAGTTACATCAATGACCAGCTGGTCTAAGATGTATCATTGACCAACTGCTTCAAGTTACATCAATCACCAGCTAACAGCTATATCAGCCTGGGGTAATCGATGACAGGTCACAGTTGCTTCTGAGAAAACACAAATGATGGTCTCTAGGCACCATGATGGTAATGCTGGAGCAGTGGAAACAATAATGGGAAAGTGTTGGTACTCGAAGATGAAGTTGATATCCTTGGTGTTAAATTTGACTCAAAAAAGCCTATAAAGAATCACGTTGTAAATCTTGCAAGCAAGTCAGCCAAGTAAATAATATCATTAGGGTTTATCTGGTACTTGCTTGACAGTAGAGGTTACAAGACGAGGCACAGGTGCACTCAAACCTGGAGTATGCTCCTCTTTCTTTGATTGCCTCCCCGATTCATCTACAACTTCAGGACGGAAGGAGAATCATGAAAAATGATAATAGAAATGGAAATGGAAGTAGAATGACAATGGAAATGAAAAAAAAAATTCAATAGAAATGGAAAAAATGGATAAAAGGCATAATAGGAGGAAAATGGAGGGAGCAATGGTAATAAGGAATGGAATAATGGAAGGATAAGGGAAGAAACAGTAATAAGGGAAGTAACAAAGGAACTGACTGCCTCATTTACCCTGGCAACAGGAAACGCTGTTTACCCTGGTAGAAGAATTGAGGAGGTGGGAGAAGCAATAGAGGAAGGAGGGAGGGAGGAAGAGGAGAAGGAAGTGATAGAGGAGGAGGAAGAGGAGCTGGTAGACGAGAAAGTAAATATATAGAACAATAAGAAGGCAATAGTTGACGTCTAGAACAGTGCGAGTAAGATGTGGTCAGCCAGTGTATCAGCCAGTCAGCCAGTGCATCAGCCAGTCAGCCAGTGCATCAGCCAGTCAGCCAGTGCATCAGCCAGTGCATCAGTCAGTCAGCCAGTGCATCAGCCAGTCAGCCAGTGCATCAGCCAGTCAGCCAGTGCGTCAGCCAGTCAGCCAGTGCATCAGCCAGTCAGCCAGTGCATCAGCCAGTCAGCCAGTGCATCAGCCAGTCAGCCAGTGCATCAGCCAGTCAGACAGTGCATCAGCCAGACAGCCAGTGCATCAGCCAGTCAGCCAGTGCATCAGCCAGACAGCCAGTGCATCAGCCAGTCAGCCAGTGCATCAACCAGTCAGCCAGTGCATCAGCCAGTCAGCCAGTGCATCAGCCAGTCAGCCAGTGCATCAGCCAGTCAGCCAGTGCATCAGCCAGTCAGCCAGTGCTTCAGCCAGTTAGCCAGTGCATCAGCCAGTCAGCCAGTGCATCAGCCAGACAGCCAGTGCATCAGCCAGTCAGCCAGTGCATCAGCCAGTCAGCCAGTGCATCAGCCAAACAGCCAGTGCATCAGCCAGTCAGCCAGTGCATCAACCAGTCAGCCAGTGCATCAGCCAGTCAACCAGTGCATCAGCTAGTCAGCCAGTGCATCAGCCAGTCAGCCAGTGCATCAGCTAGTCAGCCAGTGCATCAGCCAATCAGCCAGTGCATCAGCCAGCCAGCCAGTGCATCAGCCAGTCAGCCAGTGAATCAACCTGTCAGCCAGTGCATCAGCCAGTGCATCAGTCAGACAGGCAGTGCATCAGCCAGGCAGCCAGTACATCAACCAGTGCATCAGCCAGACAGCCAGTGCATCAGCCAGACAACCAGTGCATCAGCCAGTCAGCCAGTGTATCATTCAGACAGCCAGTGCATCAGCCAGTCAGCCAGTGCATCAGCCAGTCAGCCAGTACATCAGCCAGTGCATCAGCCAGACAGCCAATGCATCAGCCAGACAGCCAGTGCATCATCCAGACAGCCAGTGCATCAGCCAGTGCATCAGCCAGTGCATCAGCCCATCACCAAGACAGCCAGTGCATCAGCCAGTCAGCCAGTGCATCAGCCAGTCAGCCAGTGCGACAGCCAGTGCATCAGCCAGTCAGCCAGTGCATCAGCCAGACAGCCAGAGCATCAGCCAGACAGCCAGTGCATCAGCCAGACAGCCAGTGCATAAGCCAGTCAGCCAGTGCATCAGCCAGTCAGCCAGTGCATCAGCCAGACAGCCAGTGCATCAGCCAGACAGCCAGTGCATCAGCCAGTCAGCCAGTGCATCAGCCAGTCAGCCAGTGCATCAGCTAGTCAGCCAGTGCATCAGCCAGTCAGCCAGTGCATCAGCTAGTCAGCCAGTGCATCAGCCAATCAGCCAGTGCATCAGCCAGCCAGCCAGTGCATCAGCCAGTCAGCCAGTGAATCAACCAGTCAGCCAGTGCTTCAGCCAGTGCATCAGTCAGACAGGCAGTGCATCAGCCAGGCAGCCAGTACATCAACCAGTGCATCAGCCAGACAGCCAGTACATCAGCCAGACAGCCAGTGCATCAGCCAGACAACCAGTGCATCAGCCAGTCAGCCAGTGCATCATTCAGACAGCCAGTGCATCAGCCAGTCAGCCAGTGCATCAGCCAGTCAGCCAGTACATCAGCCAGTGCATCAGCCAGACAGCCAATGCATCAGCCAGACAGCCAGTGCATCATCCAGACAGCCAGTGCATCAGCCAGTGCATCAGCCAGTGCACCAGCCAGTGCATCAGCCAGTGCATCAGCCAGTGCATCAGCCCATCAGCCAGACAGCCAGTGCATCAGCCAGTCAGCCAGTGCATCAGCCAGTGCATCAGCCAGTCAGCCAGTGCATCAGCCAGTCAGCCAGTGCGACAGCCAGTGCATCAGCCAGTCAGCCAGTGCATCAGCCAGACAGCCAGTGCATCAGCCAGACAGCCAGTGCATCAGCCAGACAGTCAGTGCATAAGCCAGTCAGCCAGTGCATCAGCCAGTCAGCCAGTGCATCAGCCAGACAGCCAGTGCATCAGCCAGACAGCCAGTGCATCAGCCAGTCAGCCAGTGCATCAGCCAGTCAGCCAGTGCATCAGCCAGTCAGCCAGTGCATCAGCCAGTGCATCAGCCAGTCAGCCAGTGCATCAGCCAGTCAGCCAGTGCATCAGCCAGACAGCCAGTGCATCAGCCAGTCAGCCACCTAGTATATCAGCCAGCCAGCCAGCCAGCCAGCCAGCCAGCCAGCCATCTCCTGGCTCCAAGAAGAAACAAGTACTTTAGTCATCACTGCATTAAATACAATTTCACTGCCAGACCGTGGCACACGTCACTGTTACTACCACCAGACCGTGGCACACGTCACTGTTACTACCCCCAGACCGTGACACAAGTCACTGTTACTACCACCAGACCCTGACACACTTCACTGTTACTACCACCAGACCCTGACACACTTCACTGTTACTACCACCAGACCCTGACACACTTCACTGTTACTACCCCCAGACCGTGACACAAGTCACTGTTACTACCACCAGACCCTGACACACTTCACTGTTACTACCACCAGACCGTGACACACGTCACTGTTACTACCACCAGACCCTGACACACTTCACTGTTACTACCACCAGACCGTGACACACGTCACTGTTACTACCACCAGACCCTGACACACGTCACTGTTACTACCACCAGACCCTGACACACGTCACTGTTACTACCACCAGACCGTGACACACGTCACTGTTACTACCACCAGACCGTGACACACGTCACTGTTACTACCACCAGACCGTGACACACGTCACTGTTACTACCACCATACCGTGACACAAGTCACTGTTACTACCACCAGACCGTGACACACGTCACTGTTACTACCACCAGACCGTGACACACGTCACTGTTACTACCACCAGACCGTGACACACGTCACTGTTACTACCACCAGACCGTGACACACGTCACTGTTACTACCACCAGACCGTGACACACTTCACTGTTACTACCACCAGACCCTGACACACTTCACTGTTACTACCACCAGACCCTGACACACTTCACTGTTACTACCACCAGACCGTGACACACTTCACTGTTACTACCACCAGACCCTGACACACGTCACTGTTACTACCACCAGACCCTGACACACGTCACTGTTACTACCACCAGACCGTGACACACGTCACTGTTACTACCACCAGACCGTGACACACGTCACTGTTACTACCACCAGACCGTGACACACGTCACTGTTACTACCACCAGACCGTGACACACGTCACTGTTACTACCACCAGACCCTGACACACTTCACTGTTACTACCACCAGACCCTGACATACGTCACTGTTACTACCACCAGACCGTGACACACGTCACTGTTACTACCACCAGACCGTGACACACGTCACTGTTACTACCACCAGACCGTGACACACGTCACTGTTACTACCACCAGACCGTGACATACTTCACTGTTACTATCACCAGACCGTGACACACTTCACTGTTACTACCACCAGACTGTGACACACTTCACTGTTACTACCACCAGACCGTGACACACTTCACTGTTACTACCACCAGACCGTGACACACTTCACTGTTACTACCACCAGACCGTGAGACACTTCACTGTTACTACCACCAGACCGTGACACACTTCACTGTCACTACCACCACTACCAGTGTCACTACCACTACTACCAGTGTCACTACCACCACTACCAGTGTCACTACCACCACTACCAGTGTCACTACAACTACTACCAGTGTCACTACCACCACTACCAGCGTCACTACCACCACTACCAGAGTCACTACCACCACTACCAGTGTCACTACCACCACTACCAGTGTCACTACCACTACCAGTGTCACTACCACTACTATCAGTGTCACTACCACCACTACCAGTGTCACTACCACTACTGCCAGTGTCACTACCACCACTACAACCACTTCCAATGTCACAACCACTACTACCAGTGTCACTACCACTACTACCACTACTACCAGTGTCACTACCACCACTACCAGTGTCACTACCACCACTACCAGTGTCACTACCACCACTAACAGTGTCACTACCATAACTACCAGTGTCACTACCACTACTACCAGTATCACTACCACTACTACCAGTGTCACTACCACCACTACCAGTGTCACTACCACTACTACCAGTGTCACTACCACCACTACCAGTGTCACTACCACTACTACCATTGTCACTACCACCACTACCAGTGTCACTACCAATACTTCTAGTGTCACTACTACTACTACCAGTGTCACTACCACCACTACCAGTGTCACTACCACTACTACCAGTGTCACTACCACCACTACCAGTGTCACTACCACTACTACCAGTGTCACTACCACTACCAGTGTCACTACCACCACTACCAGTGTCACTACCGCTACTACCAGTGTCACTACCACCACTACCAGTGTCACTACCACCACTACCAGTGTCACTACCACTACTACCAGTGTCACTACCACCACTACCAGTGTCACTACCACCACTACCAGTGTCACTACCACCACTACCAGTGTCACTACCACCACTACCAGTGTCACTACCACTACTACCAGTGTCACTACCACCGATACCAGTGTCACTACCACCACTACCAGTGTCACTACCACCACTACCAGTGTCACTACCACTACTACCAGTGTCACTACCACCACTACCAGTGTCACTATCACCACTACCAGTGTCACTACCACTACTACCAGTGTCACTACCACTACTACCAGTGCCACTGCCACCACTACCAGTGTCACTACCACCACTACCAGTGTCACAACCACTACTAACAGTGTCACTACCACCACTACCAGTGTCACTACCACCACTACCAGTGTCACTACCACCACTACCAGTGTCACTACCAATACTACCAGTATCACTACCACCACTACCAGTGTCACTACCACCACTACCAGTGTCACTACCACCACTACCAGTGTCACTACCACCACTACCAGTGTCACTACCACTACTACCAGTATCACTACCACTACTACCAGTGTCACTACCACCACTACCAGTGTCACTACCACTACTACCAGTGTCACTACCACCACAACCAGTGTCACTACCACTACTACCAGTGTCACTACCACCACAACCAGTGTCACTACCACTACTACCAGTGTCACTACCACCACTACCAGTGCCACTACCACCACTACCAGTGTCACTACCACCACTACCAGTATCACTACCACCACTATCAGTATCACTACCACCACTACCAGTATCACTACCACCACTACCAGTATCACTACCACCACTACCAGTATCACTACCACCACTACCAGTATCACTACCACCACTACCAGTATCACTACCACCACTACCAGTATCACTACCACCACTATCAGTATCACTACCACCACTACCAGTATCACTACTATCAGTATCACTACCACTACCCACTACTACCAGTATCACTACCACCACTACCAGTATCACTACCACCACTACCAGTATCACTACCACCACTACCAGTATCACTACCACCACTACCAGTATCACTACCACCACTATCAGTATCACTACCACCACTACCAGTATCACTACCACCACTACCAGTATCACTACCACCACTACCAGTATCACTACCACCACTACCAGTATCACTACCACCACTACCAGTATCACTACCACCACTACCAGTGTCAGAATGTAAGAAAACGGAGTAATCACTCCTAGACCGTTAACAGAACTAATCACTTATCTTCGACTGTTAACAGGGAGGGTAATTAGTGATCTATGACCATTAATGATCGTTACCGTTAATGGCGTCATTGTGAAAGATGCCGTTAAAGCTCTACGTAGTGAAACATGATAAAGCTCTACATAGTGAAACATAACTTGATAAAGCTCTACGTAGTGAAACATAACTTGATAAAGCTCTACGTAGTGAAACATAACTTGATAAAGCTCTACATAGTGAAACATAACTTGATAAAGCTCTACATAGTGAAACATAACTTGATAAAGCTCTACGTAGTGAAACATAACTTGATAAAGCTCTACGTAGTGAAACATAACTTGATAAAGCTCTACGTAGTGAAACATAACTTGATAAAGCTCTACGTAGTGAAACATAACTTGATAAAGCTCTACGTAGTGAAACATAACTTGATAAAGCTCTAAACAGTGAAACGTAATTTGATAAAGCTCTAAACTGTGAAATATAGCTTGGTAAAGCTGTACACTGAGACGTAACTTGATAAAGCTCTACACAGTAAGACATAAAGCTCTACACAGACATAAAGCTCTGCACAGTAAGATATAAAGTTCTACACAGTAAGACATAAAGCTCTACACAGTAAGACATAAAGCTCTACAGAGTAAGACATAAAGCTCTACAGAGTAAGACATAAAGCTCTACAGAGTAAGACATAAAGCTCTACAGAGTAAAACATAAAGCTCTACACAGTAAGATATATAGCTCTACACATTAAGACATAAAGCTCTACAGAGTAAGACAAAGCTCTACACAGTAAGACATAAAGCTCTACACAGTAAGACATAAAGCTCTACACAGTAAGACATAAAGCTCTACACAGTAAGACATAAAGCTCTACACAGTAAGACATAAAGCTCTACAGAGTAAGACATAAAGCTGTACACAGTAAGACATAAAGCTCTACACAGCAAGACATAAAGCTCTACACAGTAAGACATAAAGCTCTACACAGTAAGACATAAAGCTCTACACAGTAAGACATAAAGCTCTACACCGTAAGACATAAAGCTCTACACAGTAAGACATAAAGCTCTACACAGTAAGACATAAAGCTCTACAGAGTAAGACATAAAGCTCTACACAGTAAGACATAAAGCTCTACACAGTAAGATATAAAGCTCTACACAGTAAGACATAAAGCTCTACACAGTAAGATATAGAGCTCTACACAGTAAGACATAAAGCTCTACACAATAAGACATAAAGCTCTACACAGTAAGATATAAAGCTCTACACAGTAAGACATAAAGCTCTACACAGTAAGATATAAAGCTCTACACAGTAAGACATAAAGCTCTACACAGTAAGACATAAAGCTCTACACAGTAAGATATAAAGCTCTACACAGTAAGACATAAAGCTCTACACAGTAAGATATAAAGCTCTACACAGTATGACATAAAGCTCTACACAGTAAGACATAAAGCTCTACACAGTAAGATATAAAGCTCTACACAGTAAGACATAAAGCTCTACACAGTAAGACATAAAGCTCTACACAGTAAGACATAAAGCTCTACACAGTAAGACATAAAGCTCTACACAGTAAGACATAAAGCTCTACACAGTAAGACATAAAGCTCTACACAGTAAGACATAAAGCTCTACACAGTAAGATATAAAGCTCTACACAGTAAGACATAAAGCTCTACACAGTAAGACATAAAGCTCTACACAGTAAGATGTAAAGCTCTACACAGTAAGACATAAAGCTCTACACAGTAAGACATAAAGCTCTACACAGTAAGATATAAAGGTCTACACAGTAAGACATAAAGCTCTACACAGTAAGACATAAAGCTCTACATGATCTACCTGACTTAAGAATCCACATGTATGCTACGTGTATAATTACCTTCTGTAACAAATTGCTTATAATTACTCAGGTTTCAATTATTTTTTTGTAATTTAAGATTATATTGTGATATTTGTTTAGTCATTTTGGTTTGTGTCTGATGGTGGCTAACAGTAACAGCCTGATTGATCAGGTCCTGATACAATATGAAGCCTTGTCACAGACCGCGGCCCGGTCTGTGGCTGTGTTCGTATACCTGGAGAGGATTTCAGGGGTCAACGCCCCCCCCCTGGCCGGTCTGTGACCAGGCCTCATGGTGTATCAGGACCTGATTAACTAGGCTGTTACTGTTCGCCGCACGCAAACCGACGAACGAGCCACAGAGGTGATGCCTGTGTCTGTACACAGAAACCTGTCTGGTCTGTACGGGTTGTAGACGTGTCTCAGTACCTTAGTTTTTTCCACTTACTTTCTCCCCTCACCCCTCCCCTTTCTAATCTTTCTCCCCTCACCCCTCCCTTATGTACTCTTTCTCCCCTCTCCCCTCCCTTATGTACTTTTTCTCCCCTTACCCCTCCCCTTTGTACTTTTTCTCCCCTCACCCCTCCCCTTTGTACTTTTTCTCCCCTCACCCCTCCCCTTTGTACTTTTTCTCCCCTCACCCCTCCCCTTTGTACTTTTTCTCCCCTCACCCCTCTCTCCAGTCAGTAATATAAATATTTTTCGGTAATTTCTTTTATCTTCTTGTTCTTCTCTGTCTTCTGTCAAGTTCTCTTCCCCTTATTCCCTTCTAATCCCTTTTTCTGACTCCTCTCCCTTCCTCTCCCTCCCTTTTCCACCCTAATTCTCATTCTCTCTCCCTCCCATTCCTTATTTTCACCCTCCCATTCCCTTCATTTCACCTTTCATTTCCCTTTTCTATTCCATCTTCTCCCCTCTTTTTTCTAACCCTTTCCACTTCCCCTACTCACCTCGCCCCCCTCCTCTCCCCTACTCCCCTCACCCCCTCCTCCCCTCATATTATAAGCCGCTGGATACTTAATGAGGGGGTTCAACGAGGCAGTTAATCGGAGGTGTAACCCAGACTGTAGTTAGTTGTGTTGAGCTTTGTAATTAGCTGTGCCAGGGTACAGCAAGACGCAGGTTACAGCAAGTAGGTCCTCCAGGAGTAGGTGTCGAAGTAGTAGGTAGATGAGGTAGATAGGAAGGGGAATTATCAGGGTACGGCAAGTAGGACCTCCAGAAGTAGGTGTGGAAGTAGCGGGTAGATAAGGTAGAGTTACCAGGAGCCTGGGTAGATATACAGTGAGGGAGAGACTAAACACAGAGATAAAGTAAGAAATTGAGTAGAGAAAGTAATAGAGAGTGAGAGAGAGAGAGAGAGAGAGGGAAGGAGGCAGTATCTTGAGAGTATAAGAGGCAAAAGGAAGAGAGAGTAAAGAGAGGCATCCTCTGCAAGAGGAAGGGAGAGTAAAGAGAGGCAGTCTCTGCAAGAGGAAGGGAGAGTAAAGAGAGGCAGTCTCTGCAAGAGGAAGAGAGAGGCAGTCTCTGCAAGAGGAAGAGAGAGGCAGTCTCTGCAAGAGGAAGAGAGAGTAAAGAGAGGCAGTCTCTGCAAGAAGAAGGGAGAGGCAGTCTCTGCAAGAGGAAGAGAGAGGCAGTCTCTGCAAGAGGAAGAGAGAGGCAGTCTCTGCAAGAGGTAGAGAGAGGCAGTCTCTGCAAGAGGAAGAGAGAGGCAGTCTCTGCAAGAGGAAGAGAGAGGCAGTCTCTGCAAGAGGAAGAGAGAGGCAGTCTCTGCAAGAGGAAGAGAGAGGCAGTCTCTGCAAGAGGAAGAGAGAGGCAGTCTCTGCAAGAGGAAGAGAGAGGCAGTCTCTGCAAGAGGAAGAGAGAGGCAGTCTCTGCAAGAGGAAGAGAGAGGCAGTCTCTGCAAGAGGAGGAGAGAGGCAGTCTCCGCAAGAGGAAGAGAGAGGCAGTCTCTGCAAGAGGAAGAGAGAGGCAGTCTCTGCAAGAGGAAGAGAGAGGCAGTCTCTGCAAGAGGAAGAGAGAGGCAGTCTCTGCAAGAGGAAGAGAGAGGCAGTCTCTGCAAGAGGAAGAGAGAGGCAGTCTCTGCAAGAGGAAGAGAGAGGCAGTCTCTGCAAGAGGAAGAGAGAGGCAGTCTCTGCAAGAGGAAGAGAGAGGCAGTCTCTGCAAGAGGAAGAGAGAGGCAGTCTCTGCAAGAGGAAGAGAGAGGCAGCCTCTGCAAGAGGAGGAGAGAGGCAGTCTCTGCAAGAGGAGAGAGAGGCAGTCTCTGCAAGAGGAAGAGAGAGGCAGTCTGCAGGAAGAGAGAGGCAGTCTCTGCAAGAGGAAGAGAGAGGCAGTCTCTGCAAGAGGAAGAGAGAGGCAGTCTCTGCAAGAGGAGAGAGAGGCAGTCTCTGCAAGAGGAAGAGAGAGGCAGTCTGCAAGAGGAAGAGAGAGGCAGTCTCAAGAAGAAGAGAGAGGCAGTCTCTGCAAGAGGAAGAGAGAGGCAGTCTCTGCAAGAGGAAGAGAGAGGCAGTCTCTGCAAGAGGAAGAGAGAGGCAGTCTCTGCAAGAGGAAGAGAGAGGCAGTCTCTGCAAGAGGAAGAGAGAGGCAGTCTCTGCAGGAAGAGAGAGGCAGTCTCTGCAAGAGGAAGAGAGAGGCAGTCTCTGCAAGAGGAAGAGAGAGGCAGTCTCTGCAAGAGGAAGAGAGAGGCAGTCTCAAGAGGAAGAGAGAGGCAGTCTCTGCAAGAGGAAGAGAGAGGCAGTCTCTGCAAGAGGAAGAGAGAGGCAGTCTCTGCAAGAGGAGAGAGGCAGTCTCTGCAAGAGGAAGAGAGAGGCAGTCTCTGCAAGAGGAAGAGAGAGGCAGTCTCTGCAAGAGGAAGAGAGAGGCAGTCTCTGCAAGAGGAAGAGAGAGGCAGTCTCTGCAAGAGGAAACATCTTAACCTTCACTTTTACAAAGCAACTTAATTGCATCAGCAAAATCTGCCAGATTTTTTTTATGCTACCAAAAACTGATGATTATATGTAAATTTTTCCCCTTTAAAGACGTAATATAGTCTCTCTCTCTCTCTCTCTATCTCTCTCTCTCTCTCTCTCTCTCTCTCTCTCTCTCTCTCTCTCTCTCTCTCTCTCTCTCTCTCTCTCTCTCTCTCTCTCTCTCTCTATCTCGCTCTATCTATCTCGCTCTCTCTCTCTCTCTCTCTCTCTCTCTCTCTCTCTATATATATATATATATATATATATATATATATATATATATATATATATCGTTACCGAATAGGTAAAACTTGGCATGTTGGTTTAATTGCAATGCTCTTCTTGCCGAATAAGACAAGTGAAAATTTGTGTTTGCAATAATTTCGCAAAAAATCATTCTGAACCTAACGAAAAAAATATATTTCACTGTGTTTGTTTATTATTAAATTATTGTAAACTTATCTAAAATATATTTAGTTGGATTAGGCTAAATTAAATTGAGTTTGTTATAATAAGGTTAGGTAAGTTTCCTAAGGTTCTTTTGGTACAAAATTATTAATTTTTACATTAACATAAATGAAAAAATATATCTTTAAACGTATAAGAGAAAATTTTAGAAAGGACTTAATTTTAAATGAGTTCTTGATAATTGACCAATTTTACCTATTCGGCACGACATTGATTATATATAACTCACATCCCCAGTATCACCCACAATATGGCTGACATCATCCTCCAGTATCACCCACAATATGGCTGACATCATCTTCCAGTATCACCCACAATATGGCTGACATCATCCTCCAGTATCACCCACAATATAGCTGACTTCATCCTCCAGTATCACCCACAATATAGCTGACATCATCCTCCAGTATCACCCACAATATAGCTGACTTCATCCTCCAGTATCACCCACTATATAGCTGACTTCATCCTCCAGTATCACCCACAATATAGCTGACTTCATCCTCCAGTATCACCCACAATATAGCTGACATCATCCTCCAGTATCACCCACAATATGGCTGACATCATCTTCCAGTATCACCCACAATATGGCTGACATCATCCTCCAGTATCACCCACAATATAGCTGACATCATCCTCCAGTATCACCCACAATATGGCTGACATCATCTTCCAATATCACCCACAATATGGCTGACATCATCCTCCAGTATCACCCACAATATGGCTGACATCATCTTCCAGTATCACCCACAATATGGCTGACATCATCCTCCAGTATCACCCACAATATAGCTGACATCATCCTCCAGTATCACCCACAATATGGCTGACATCATCTTCCAATATCACCCACAATATGGCTGACATCATCCTCCAGTATCACCCACAATATAGCTGATTTCATCCTCCAGTATCACCCACAATATAGCTGACTTCCATCTCCTCCAGCATCACCCCACAATAGAGCTTGACTTTCATCTCTCCAGTATCACCCTTACAATAACATGGCTGACATCATCTTCCAGTCACCCACAAGATGGATTGACATCATCCTCCAGCATCACCCACAAATATAGCCTGACATCATCCTCCAGCATCACCCACAACATAGCTGACATCATCTTCCAGTATCACCCACAATATGGCTGACATCATCCTCCAGTATCACCCACAATATAGCTGACATCATCCTCCAGTATCACCCACAATATAGCTGACATCATCCTCCAGTATCACCCACAATATAGCTGACATCATCCTCCAGTATCACCCACAATATAGCTGACTTTATCCTCCAGTATCACCCACAATATGGCTGACATCATCTTCCAGTATCACCCACAATATGGCTGACATCATCCTCCAGTATCACCCACAATATGGCTGACATCATCCTCCAGTATCACCCACAATATGGCTGACATCATCCTCCAGTATCACCCACAATATAGCTGACATCATCTTCCAGTATCACCCACAATATAGCTGACATCATCCTCCAGTATCACCCACAATATGGCTGACATCATCTTCCAGTATCACCCACAATATAGCTGACATCATCATCCTCCAGTATCACCCACAATATAGCTGACATCATCCCTCCAGTATCACCCACAATATGGCTGACATCATCCAGTATCCAGCTGACATATCACCCACAATATAGCTGACATCATCTTCCAGTATCACCCACAATATAGCTGACATCATCCTCCAGTATCACCCACAATATAGCTGACATCATCTTCCAGTATCACCCACAATATAGCTGACATCATCCTCCAGTATCACCCACAATATAGCTGACATCATCCTCCAGTATCACCCACAATATAGCTGACATCATCCTCCAGTATCACCCACAATATAGCTGACATCATCCTCCAGTATCACCCACAATATAGCTGACATCATCCTCCAGTATCACTCACAATATAGCTGACATCATCCTCCAGTATCACCCACAATATAGCTGACATCATCCTCCAGTATCACCCACAATATAGCTGACTTCATCCTCCAGTATCACCCACAATATAGCTGACTTCATCCTCCAGTATCACCCACAATATAGCTGACATCATCCTCCAGTATCACCCACAATATGGCTGACATCAGCCATGCAGTGGAGCGAACAATTACAGAGGTGTACACGATGAGATGTCATTACGACTTAACGACGTAGTTCATCAGCCATAGTGGAGTGGGCACCCCACCATTACTGACCTATCAGATGGGTATTGATTCCCCAATACTTGGGGAATTTATGCCCACCAGGAATTGTGTGGTGGGGGTTGGTGTTTCACTAGGAATTGTGTGGTGGGGGTTGGTGTTTCACTAGGAATTGTGTGGTGGGGGTTGGTGTTCCACTAGGAATTGTGTGGTGGGGGTTGGTGTTTCACTAGGAATTGTGTGGTGGGGGTTGGTGTTTCACTAGGAATTGTGTGGTGGGGGTTGGTGTTCCACTAGGAATTGTGTGGTGGGGGTTGGTGTTCCACTAGGAGTTGTGTGGTGGGGGTTGGTGTTCCACTAGGAGTTGTGTGGTGGGGGTTGGTGTTTCACTAGGAATTGTGTGGTGGGGTTGGTGTTCCACTAGGAATTGTGTGGTGGGGTTGGTGTTCCACTAGGAGTTGTGTGGTGGGGGTTGGTGTTCCACTAGGAGTTGTGTGGTGGGGGTTGGTGTTCCACTAGGAGTTGTGTGGTGGGGGTTGGTGTTTCACTAGGAGTTGTGTGGTGGGGGTTGGTGTTCCACTAGGAGTTGTGTGGTGGGGGTTGGTGTTCCACTAGGAGTTGTGTGGTGGGGGTTGGTGTTCCACTAGGAATTGTGTGGTGGGGTTGGTGTTCCACTAGGAGTTGTGTGGTGGGGTGGGTGTTCCACTAGGAGTTGTGTGGGGGGGTTGGTGTTCCACTAGGAATTGTGTGGTGGGGGTTGGTGTTCCACTAGGAATTGTGTGGTGGGGGTTGGTGTTCCACTAGGAGTTGTGTGGTGGGGGTTGGTGTTCCACTAGAAGTTGTGTGGTGGGGTTGGTGTTCCACTAGAAGTTTGTGTGGTGGGGGTTGGTGTTCCACTAGGAATTGTGTGGTGGGGGTTGGTGTTCCACTAGGAATTGTGTGGTGGGGGTTGGTGTTCCACTAGAAGTTGTGTGGTGGGGGTTGGTGTTCCACTAGGAGTTGTGTGGTGGGGTTGGTGTTCCACTAGGAACTGTGTGGTGGGGGTTGGTGTTCCACTAGGAACTGTGTGGTGGGGGTTGGTGTTCCACTAGGAACTGTGTGGTGGGGGTTGGTGTTCCACTAGGAACTGTGTGGTGGGGGTTGGTGTTCCACTAGGAACTGTGTGGTGGGGGTTGGTGTTCCACTAGGAGTTGTGTGGTGGGGGTTGGTGTTCCACTAGGAGTTGTGTGGTGGGGGTTGGTGTTCACTAGAAGTTGTGTGGTGGGGGTTGGTGTTCCACTAGGAGTTGTGTGGTGGGGTTGGTGTTCCACTAGGAACTGTGTGGTGGGGTTGGTGTTCCACTAGGAACTGTGTGGTGGGGTTGGGTGTTCCACTAGGAACTGTGTGGTGGGGGTTGGTGTTCCACTAGGAACTGTGTGGTGGGGGTTGGTGTTCCACTAGGAACTGTGTGGTGGGGGTTGGTGTTCCACTAGGAGTTGTGTGGTGGGGGTTGGTGTTCCACTACGAGTTGTGTGGTGGGGGTTGGTGTTCCACTAGAAGTTGTGTGGTGGGGGTTGGTGTTCCACTAAGAGTTGTGTGGTGGGGGTTGGTGTTCCACTAGGAACTGTGTGGTGGGGGTTGTTGTTCCACTACGAGGTGTGTGGTGGGGGTTGGTGTTCCACTAGGATCTGTGTGGTGGGGGTTGGTGTTCCACTAGAAGTTGTGTGGTGGGGGTTGGTGTTCCACTAGGAGTTGTGTGGTGGGGGTTGGTGTTCCACTAGGAGTTGTGTGGTGGGGGTTGGTGTTCCACTAGAAGTTGTGTGGTGGGGGTTGGTGTTCCACTAAGAGTTGTGTGGTGGGGGTTGGTGTTCCACTAAGAGTTGTGTGGTGGGGGTTGGTGTTCCACTAGGAACTGTGTGGTGGGGGTTGTTGTTCCACTAGGATATGTGTGGTGGGGGTTGGTGTTCCACTAGGAACTGTGTGGTGGGGGTTGGTGTTCCACTAGAAGTTGTGTGGTGGGGGTTGGTGTTCCACTAGGAGTTGTGTGGTGGGGGTTGGTGTTCCACTAGGAGTTGTGTGGTGGGGGTTGGTGTTCCACTAGAAGTTGTGTGGTGGGGGTTGGTGTTCCACTAAGAGTTGTGTGGTGGGGGTTGGTGTTCCACTAAGAGTTGTGTGGTGGGGGTTGGTGTTCCACTAGGAACTGTGTGGTGGGGGTTGTTGTTCCACTAGGAACTGTGTGGTGGGTGTTGGTGTTCCACTAGGAGTTGTGTGGTGGGGGTTGGTGTTCCACTAGGAGTTGTGTGGTGGGGGTTGGTTTACCACAAGAAGTTGTGTGGTGGGGGTTGGTGTTCCACTAAGAGTTGTGTGGTGGGGGTTGGTGTTCCACTAGGAGTTGTGTGGTGGGGGTTGGTGTTCCACTAGGAAATGTGTGGTGGGGGTTGGTGTTCCACTAGGAGTTGTGTGGTGGGGGTTGGTGTTCCACTAGGAGTTGTGTGGTGGGGTTGGTGTTCCACTAGGAGTTGTGTGGTGGGGGTTGGTGTTCCACTAGGAACTGTGTGGTGGGGGTTGGTGTTCCACTAGGAGTTGTGTGGTGGGGGTTGGTGTTCCACTAGGAGTTGTGTGGTGGGGGTTGGTGTTCCACTAGGAGTTGTGTGGTGGGTGTTGGTGTTCCACTAGGAGTAGTGTGGTGGGGGTTGGTGTTCCACTAGGAGTTGTGTGGTGGGTGTTGGTGTTCCACTAGGAGTTGTGTGGTGGGTGTTGGTGTTCCACTAGGAGTTGTGTGGTGGGTGTTGGTGTTCCACTAGGAGTTGTGTGGTGGGTGTTGGTGTTCCACTAGGAGTTGTGTGGTGGGGGTTTGTGTTCCACTAGGAACTGTGTGGTGTTATTCCTTCACGTATATATGCATTATATAGACAAATATGCGGGCAAATGTATATGTATGTATATATGTACCCACGAGCGAGTGGTACTGATCAATAACAACACTGTGACTAGCCAAGGAGTCGAACCCATGCTACTTTGGCCCGCCTCATGGTGAGCGAAAACTAACGACCCTCTAGTCATTCTTGAGGATTGTGTGGTTCCGTGGACTAGAACGTCATGAGTTTTCTCCCACCATGTGGCAGGCCAAAGCAGCATGGGTTCGACTCCTTGGCTAGTTGCAGTGTTGTTATTGATCAATACCGCTCGTTCGTGGGCACAATAATATAAAATACTGCTCGTTGAACTAGTACACCAAACAAGGACTAGAATGACATTACCTCAGAAGCATCCCAACCACCGTATGTACTCAGATGACGGGTACAACATCTAGCTTGGCTGGGTGCGTCATTCTTGAGAATTGTGTGGTTCCGTGGACTAGAGCGTCATGAGTTTTCACTCACTATGTGGCGGGCCAAAACGCATGGGTTCGACTCCTTGGCTAGTCGCAGTGTTGTTATTGATTATATATATATATATATATATATATATATATATATATATATATATATATATATATATATATATGTGTGTGTGTGTGTGTGTGTGTAGTTGTGGATTACACTGTGTATATACACAGTGTAGTGTATATCTCAGTGTATATACACTTGTAGTTTACATTAATCAGTATTTTAGGTATTAAAGTATTCTTAACTAGTGGTGTACAGGTGACATGCAGCCTTCATGACCCTCGTGTAGTAGATAGGCTTTAAACCCCATTAACCAACAGAGGGGGGAATGGGTAATGGGTTTCATTAAGAGACGTGAGCCGCGTAAAGCCAGGATCAACGGTAATGTACAACCATTGCCAACAGGAATAACAGTGAGCAGGTTGCATACACTCGTACATTTAACCCGGTAGATTCTAATTTCAGATTTTGGTATTGAAGTGGCTAGTTTGTGCACCTCGTATCCATCCTGTGGATGGTAGTGGCTAGTTTGTGCACCTCGTATCCATCCTGTGGATGGTAGTGGCTAGTTTGTGCACCTCGTATCCATCCTGTGGATGGTAGTGGCTAGTTTGTGCACCTCGTATCCATCATGTGGATGGTAGTGGCTAGTTTGTGCACCTCGTATCCATCCTGTGGATGGTAGTGGCTAGTTTGTGCACCTCGTATCCATCCTGTGGATGGTAGTGGCTAGTTTGTGCACCTCGTATCCATCCTGTGGATGGTAGTGGCTAGTTTGTGCACCTCGTATCCATCCTGTGGATGGTAGTGGCTAGTTTGTGCACCTCGTATCCATCCTGTGGATGGTAGTGGCTAGTTTGTGCACCTCGTATCCATCCTGTGGATGGTAGTGGCTAGTTTGTGCACCTCGTATCCATCCTGTGGATGGTAGTGGCTAGTTTGTGCACCTCGTATCCATCATGTGGATGGTAGTGGCTAGTCTGTGCACCTCGTATCCATCATGTGGATGGTAGTGGCTAGTTTGTGCACCTCGTATCCATCCTGTGGATGGTAGTGGCTAGTTTGTGCACCTCGTATCCATCCTGTGGATGGTAGTGGCTAGTTTGTGCACCTCGTATCCATCCTGTGGATGGTAGTGGCTAGTTTGTGCACCTCGTATCCATTATGTGGATGGTAGTGGCTAGTCTGTGCACCTCGTATCCATCATGTGGATGGTAGTGGCTAGTTTGTGCACCTCGTATCCATCATGTGGATGGTAGTGGCTAGTTTGTGCACCTCGTATCCATTATGTGGATGGTAGTGGCTAGTTTGTGCACCTCGTATCCATCCTGTGGATGGTAGTGGCTAGTTTGTGCACCTCGTATCCATCCTGTGGATGGTAGTGGCTAGTTTGTGCACCTCGTATCCATCATGTGGATGGTAGTGGCTAGTCTGTGCACCTCGTATCCATCATGTGGATGGTAGTGGCTAGTTTGTGCACCTCGTATCCATCCTGTGGATGGTAGTGGCTAGTTTGTGCACCTCGTATCCATCCTGTGGATGGTAGTGGCTAGTTTGTGCACCTCGTATCCATCCTATGGATGGTAGTGGCTAGTTTATTGTGTGCCTCATATCCATCCTGTGGATGGTAGTGGCTAGTTTATTGTGTACCTCATATCCATCCTGCGGATGGTAGTGGCTAGTTTATTGTGTACCTCATATCCATCCTGTGGATGGTAGTGGCTAGTTTATTGTGTACCTCATATCCATCCTGCGGATGGTAGTGGCTAGTTTATTGTGTACCTCATATCCATCCTGTGGATGGTAGTGGCTAGTTTATTGTGTACCTCATATCCATCCTGTGGATGGTGGTGGCTAGTTTATAATGCCTGGTAAAGCTGTGGATATCAGAAAATAACCAACTCTCTCTCTCTCTCTCTCTCTCTCTCTCTCTCTCTCTCTCTCTCTCTCTCTCTCTCTCTCTCTCTCTCTCTCTCTCTCTCTCGCTCTCTCTCTCTATGTCTAACGTAATGTGTTTATTTAAGGGGAAACTCGTCTATTTCTTCGCCTCACCTTTGACTCGGCACATATTTCTGCGCTCTCCTGTTTCCTTAACAGGAAGGAATAACAGGGGAGGTACTGCAGTAGATTAGGGAATAACGAACAGGAAGGAAACAGTCGTGTTTGTCCAGTTGGTGTCAGAATGGGAGAGTGTGATGTGTGGGGTTCCACAAGGATCATTACCGACACCAGTGCTGTTTCTTGACAGAGGACAAGGAAAACCTACGAAGGGATCTGGACCGACTGCGGGATTGGTCTGACAAGTGGCTGTTAGATTCCAACCCTCCAGCAAATGATAGGTTACGATAATTAGAAAAGAAGTAGACAAGAGAAGGACAGTCTATTGGAGGAGAGGTGTGTTTGTGTGTACTCACCTATGTGTCTGCCAGGGTCGATTCATTGCTCCTAGCAACCATGTGTGTGTGTGTGTGCGCACGCGCGTGTGTATGTACGTGTGTGTGTGTGTGTGCTCGCGCGCGTGCAGGTGTGTGCACCTATGTGTAACACATGAAGCAAAATATATTGCAGACTACCAGTAAACAGCCACAGAACCATAGCTGTATAATTTTTCTCTAGGCCTTTCACATCAATGTTGGTACTTCTTCAGGATCTTGCCATGAAAAATGGTTAAATTTTGGTAAAATATCAGCCATCTGCTGTAAAAATTAATAATTTTGTACCAAAAGAACCTTAGAAAACTTACCTAACCTTATTATAACAACCGCAATTTAATTTAACCTAATCAAACTAAATATATTTAAGATAAGTTTACAATAATTTAATAATAAACAAACACAGTGAAATATATTTTTTTTCGTTAGGTTCAGAATGATTTTTGCTAAATTATTACATACACAAATTTTCACTTGTCTTATTCGGCAAGAAGAGCGTTGCTATTTAAGCCAAAAAAGCAAGTTTTATCTATTCGGCACGACATATATATATACATATATACATATATATATATATATATATATATATACATATATATATATATATATATATATATCTGAGCGAGTCAAAAAAGTTATATCTTCATTAAATTGAAGACATTGTTCGTGTCTGAGGCAGCCTGGTACCTCCACTACCACGAGGCAGCCTGGTACCTCCACTACCACGAGGCAGCCTGGTACCTCCACTACCACGAGGCAGCCTGGTACCTCCACTACCACGAGGCAGCCTGGTACCTCCACTACCACGAGGCAGCCTGGTACCTCCACTACCACGAGGCAGCCTGGTACCTCCACTACCACGAGGCAGCCTGGTACCTCCACTACCACGAGGCAGCCTGGTACCTCCACTACCACGAGGCAGCCTGGTACCTCCACTACCACGAGGCAGCCTGGTACCTAAACTACCACGAGGCAGCCTGGTACCTCCACTACCACGAGGCAGCCTGGTACCTCCACTACCACGAGGCAGCCTGGTACCTCCACTACCACGAGGCAGCCTGGTACCTCCACTACCACGAGGCAGCCTGGTACCTCCACTACCGTACCTCCACTACCACGAGGCAGCCTGGTACCTCCACTACCACGAGGCAGCCTGGTACCTCCACTACCGCGAGGCAGCCTGGTACCTCCACTACCACGAGGCAGCCTGGTACCTCCACTACCGCGAGGCAGCCTGGTACCTCCACTACCACGAGGCAGCCTGGTACCTCCACTACCGCGAGGCAGCCTGGTACCTCCACTACCACGAGGCAGCCTGGTACCTCCACTACCGCGAGGCAGCCTGGTACCTCCACTACCACGAGGCACCCTGGGCCCTCCACTACCACGAGGCAGCCTGGTACCTCCACTACCACGAGGCAGCCTGGTACCTCCACTACCACGAGGCAGCCTGGTACCTCCACTACCACGAGGCAGCCTGGTACCTCCACTACCACGAGGCAGCCTGGTACCTCCACTACCACGAGGCAGCCTGGTACCTCCACTACCACGAGGCAGCCTGGTACCTCCACTACCACGAGGCAGCCTGGTACCTCCACTACCACGAGGCAGCCTGGTACCTCCACTACCGCGAGGCAGCCTGGTACCTCCACTACCACGAGGCAGCCTGGTACCTCCACTACCGCGAGGCAGCCTGGTACCTCCACTACCGCGAGGCAGCCTGGTACCTCCACTACCGCGAGGCAGCCTGGTACCTCCACTACCACGAGGCAGCCTGGTACCTCCACTACCGCGAGGCAGCCTGGTACCTCCACTACCACGAGGCAGCCTGGTACCTCCACTACCGCGAGGCAGCCACGAGGCAGCCTGGTACCTCCACTACCGCGAGGCAGCCTGGTACCTCCACTACCACGAGGCAGCCTGGTACCTCCACTACCGCGAGGCAGCCTGGTACCTCCACTACCACGAGGCAGCCTGGTACCTCCACTACCACGAGGCAGCCTGGTACCTCCACTACCACGAGGCAGCCTGGTACCTCCACTACCACGAGGCAGCCTGGTACCTCCACTACCTACCCCGAGGCAGCCTGGTACCTCCACTACCACGAGGCAGCCTGGTACCTCCACTACCGCGAGGCAGCCTGGTACCTCCACTACCACGAGGCAGCCTGGTACCTCCACTACCGCGAGGCAGCCTGGTACCTCCACTACCACGAGGCAGCCTGGTACCTCCACTACCGCGAGGCAGCCTGGTACCTCCACTACCACGAGGCAGCCTGGTACCTCCACTACCGCGAGGCAGCCTGGTACCTCCACTACACCGAGGCAGCCTGGTACCTCCACTACCACGAGGCAGCCTGGTACCTCCACTACCGCGAGGCAGCCTGGTACCTCCACTACCACGAGGCAGCCTGGTACCTCCACTACCACGAGGCAGCCTGGTACCTCCACTACCACGAGGCAGCCTGGTACCTCCACTACCACGAGGCAGCCTGGTACCTCCACTACCACGAGGCAGCCTGGTACCTCCACTACCACGAGGCAGCCTGGTACCTCCACTACCACGAGGCAGCCTGGTACCTCCACTACCACGAGGCAGCCTGGTACCTCCACTACCACGAGGCAGCCTGGTACCTCCACTACCACGAGGCAGCCTGGTACCTCCACTACCACGAGGCAGCCTGGTACCTCCACTACCACGAGGCAGCCTGGTACCTCCACTACCACGAGGCAGCCTGGTACCTCCACTACCACGAGGCAGCCTGGTACCTCCACTACCACGAGGCAGCCTGGTACCTCCACTACCACGAGGCAGCCTGGTACCTCCACTACCACGAGGCAGCCTGGTACCTCCACTACCACGAGGCAGCCTGGTACCTCCACTACCACGAGGCAGCCTGGTACCTCCACTACCACGAGGCAGCCTGGTACCTCCACTACCACGAGGCAGCCTGGTACCTCCACTACCACGAGGCAGCCTGGTACCTCCACTACCACGAGGCAGCCTGGTACCTCCACTACCACGAGGCAGCCTGGTACCTCCACTACCACGAGGCAGCCTGGTACCTCCACTACCACGAGGCAGCCTGGTACCTCCACTACCACGAGGCAGCCTGGTACCTCCACTACCACGAGGCAGCCTGGTACCTCCACTACCACGAGGCAGCCTGGTACCTCCACTACCACGAGGCAGCCTGGTACCTCCACTACCACGAGGCAGCCTGGTACCTCCACTACCACGAGGCAGCCTGGTACCTCCACTACCACGAGGCAGCCTGGTACCTCCACTACCACGAGGCAGCCTGGTACCTCCACTACCACGAGGCAGCCTGGTACCTCCACTACCACGAGGCAGCCTGGTACCTCCACTACCACGAGGCAGCCTGGTACCTCCACTACCACGAGGCAGCCTGGTACCTCCACTACCACGAGGCAGCCTGGTACCTCCACTACCACGAGGCAGCCTGGTACCTCCACTACCACGAGGCAGCCTGGTACCTCTCCACTACCACGAGGCAGCCTGGTAGCCTGGCACCTCCACTACCACGAGGCAGCCTGGTACCTCCACTACCGCGAGGCAGCCTGGTACCTCCACTACCACGAGGCAGCCTGGTACCTCCACTACCGCGAGGCAGCCTGGTACCTCCACTACCACGAGGCAGCCTGGTACCTCCACTACCACGAGGCAGCCTGGTACCTCCACTACCACGAGGCAGCCTGGTACCTCCACTACCACGAGGCAGCCTGGTACCTCCACTACCACGAGGCAGCCTGGTACCTCCACTACCACGAGGCAGCCTGGTACCTCCACTACCACGAGGCAGCCTGGTACCTCCACTACCACGAGGCAGCCTGGTACCTCCACTACCACGAGGCAGCCTGGTACCTCCACTACCACGAGGCAGCCTCGTACCACGACCTCCACTACCACGAGGCAGCCTGGTACCTCCACTACCACGAGGCAGCCTGGTACCTCCACTACCACGAGGCAGCCTGGTACCTCCACTACCACGAGGCAGCCTGGTACCTCCACTACCACGAGGCAGCCTGGTACCTCCACTACCACGAGGCAGCCTGGTACCTCCACTACCACGAGGCAGCCTGGTACCTCCACTACCACGAGGCAGCCTGGTACCTCCACTACCACGAGGCAGCCTGGTACCTCCACTACCACGAGGCAGCCTGGTACCTCCACTACCACGAGGCAGCCTGGTACCTCCACTACCACGAGGCAGCCTGGTACCTCCACTACCACGAGGCAGCCTGGTACCTCCACTACCACGAGGCAGCCTGGTACCTCCACTACCACGAGGCAGCCTGGTACCTCCACTACCACGAGGCAGCCTGGTACCTCCACTACCACGAGGCAGCCTGGTACCTCCACTACCACGAGGCAGCCTGGTACCTCCACTACCACGAGGCAGCCTGGTACCTCCACTACCACGAGGCAGCCTGGTACCTCCACTACCACGAGGCAGCCTGGTACCTCCACTACCACGAGGCAGCCTGGTACCTCCACTACCACGAGGCAGCCTGGTACCTCCACTACCACGAGGCAGCCTGGTACCTCCACTACCACGAGGCAGCCTGGTACCTCCACTACCACGAGGCAGCCTGGTACCTCCACTACCACGAGGCAGCCTGGTACCTCCACTACCACGAGGCTGCCTGGTACACTCCTACCACGAGGCAGCCTGGTACCTCCACTACCACGAGGCAGCCTGGTACCTCCACTACCACGAGGCAGCCTGGTACCTCCACTACCACGAGGCAGCCTGGTACCTCCACTACCACGAGGCAGCCTGGTACCTCCACTACCACGAGGCAGCCTGGTACCTCCACTACCACGAGGCAGCCTGGTACCTCCACTACCACGAGGCAGCCTGGTACCTCCACTACCACGAGGCAGCCTGGTACCTCCACTACCACGAGGCAGCCTGGTACCTCCACTACCACGAGGCAGCCTGGTAGCTCCCCTACCACGAGGCAGCCTGGTACCTCCACTACCACGAGGCAGCCTGGTACACTACCACGAGGCACGAGGCAGCCTGGTACCTCCACTACCACGAGGCAGCCTGGTACCTCCACTACCACGAGGCAGCCTGGTACCTCCACTACCACGAGGCAGCCTGGTACCTCCACTACCGCGAGGCAGCCTGGTACCTCCACTACCACGAGGCAGCCTGGTACCTCCACTACCACGAGGCAGCCTGGTACCTCCACTACCACGAGGCAGCCTGGTACCTCCACTACCACGAGGCAGCCTGGTACCTCCACTACCACGAGGCAGCCTGGTACCTCCACTACCACGAGGCAGCCTGGTACCTCCACTACCACGAGGCAGCCTGGTACCTCCACTACCACGAGGCAGCCTGGTACCTCCACTACCACGAGGCAGCCTGGTACCTCCACTACCACGAGGCAGCCTGGTACCTCCACTACCACGAGGCAGCCTGGTACCTCCACTACCACGAGGCAGCCTGGTACCTCCACTACCACGAGGCAGCCTGGTACCTCCACTACCGCGAGGCAGCCTGGTACCTCCACTACCACGAGGCAGCCTGGTACCTCCACTACCACGAGGCAGCCTGGTACCTCCACTACCGCGAGGCAGCCTGGTACCTCCACTACCGCGAGGCAGCCTGGTACCTCCACTACCGCGAGGCAGCCTGGTACCTCCACTACCACGAGGCAGCCTGGTACCTCCACTACCACGAGGCAGCCTGGTACCTCCACTACCACGAGGCAGCCTGGTACCTCCACTACCACGAGGCAGCCTGGTACCTCCACTACCACGAGGCAGCCTGGTACCTCCACTACCACGAGGCAGCCTGGTACCTCCACTACCACGAGGCAGCCTGGTACCTCCACTACCACGAGGCAGCCTGGTACCTCCACTACCACGAGGCAGCCTGGTACCTCCACTACCACGAGGCAGCCTGGTACCTCCACTACCACGAGGCAGCCTGGTACCTCCACTACCACGAGGCAGCCTGGTACCTCCACTACCACGAGGCAGCCTGGTACCTCCACTACCACGAGGCAGCCTGGTACCTCCACTACCACGAGGCAGCCTGGTACCTCCACTACCACGAGGCAGCCTGGTACCTCCACTACCACGAGGCAGCCTGGTACCTCCACTACCACGAGGCAGCCTGGTACCTCCACTACCACGAGGCAGCCTGGTACCTCCACTACCACGAGGCAGCCTGGTACCTCCACTACCACGAGGCAGCCTGGTACCTCCACTACCACGAGGCAGCCTGGTACCTCCACTACCACGAGGCAGCCTGGTACCTCCACTACCACGAGGCAGCCTGGTACCTCCACTACCACGAGGCAGCCTGGTACCTCCACTACCACGAGGCAGCCTGGTACCTCCACTACCACGAGGCAGCCTGGTACCTCCACTACCACGAGGCAGCCTGGTACCTCCACTACCACGAGGCAGCCTGGTACCTCCACTACTACGAGGCAGCCTGGTACCTCCACTACCACGAGGCAGCCTGGTACCTCCACTATGAGGCAGACTGGTACCTTTACTACCACTACTACTCGGAGGCAGCCTGGCACTTCCACTACCACCAGTACTCGGAGGCAGCCTGGCACTTCCACTACCACCAGTACTCGGAGGCAGCCTGGCACTTCCACTACCACCAGTACTCGGAGGCAGCCTGGCACTTCCACTACCACCAGTACTCGGAGGCAGCCTGGCACCTCCACTACCACCCCTTCCACCACCACTACCCCTCCACCACCACCACTATATATGTAGTTAATTGGGTCGTTCTTGGTAGCCGGGAGTAATAATAAGGCTTCAGAGGCTTGTTACTTTATTTGGGATATCGTGGGTACACAGGCAGTGTTAGTGCCCGTGGCCCCGACGGGCCAGGCTGCGGGGGAGAGTGGAGTAGGCCTTGTGTTGACTCTAGCTTGCCTGGTCGTGAAGTGACAACGATGAAAGCGTGGTGTTTCTGAACTGAGTATGGGCCTATTGGTGGCAGCACGAGCCTGGCATGAAATATGAACTCAGCTGGCAGACAGAATAGGCTGTCTGTATTCGCTCGGCCACTACCACCATGGTCGTCCTTGACCATGTTTGGTTGAAAAAAAAAACTAGGTCTCGGGAAGGGAAGAAAGAAAATGTTGGTGTGCTTCGTTGTCTACGGCAGTGATCCTCGGAGGCATCACTGCACACCTTCCTGCGTCTGGACAGATACTGCAACACAAGAGACATCGCTGTGGCTGAGCTGTGACGTAACAGGGAACAGTCTCTGGAGCGGTGAAGCAGTCATCGTAGTCGCTGCAGGGTTCACTCATCCTGGGGCACAACCTGCTGGTGCCCTCGAGTGAGGCATCGTCAGTTCTCGGCAATTGGGCAGGAGGACATTTCTTGACTGGTACTGTCGCTGGGGCTGTGAATGCAGGTGAGTGTGACGTGAGTCATGGCAGGGACGACTCAGGCGAAACATCTGGGAGTCTTAACAGCATACGCCGTATTGTAGTAACCGAGCTAGCAGTCAAAGTGACATCATCTTTGTGCAGGCTGCTCACTGAAGCTATGACACAAGTTACAGTCGCCTGCGGACAGGGCTAATTGCGGCTTGACGAGTGTCATTCTCTCGAGAGTTGGAGTTATAGCAGAGGTTAGTCTAAGCGTCCTCAGACTGGTTCTCTACATATAACTGCACTCTGACGGTCAGGAGGTGAAGTGGAACAAGTCTCGACGGCAATCGTAGCAGGTATGACTCAGCAGGACATCTACGAGCGGCTAACAATAGGAACTTTCTGTACAAGGGGCTCATATGCTCGTAACTGATGCCTAGACTGACTAATGTCAGCTGTCAACGGTCACAAGGTGACAACACGACGTGCTACACAGTGGTCTGGGCACAGAACATACTGCAGTCCACACACACAGCTGTGCTCAAGACCACTTAATCAGGGACATACGTAGAACCTGTATACACCTGCACGGCAGGTGCGTTACAACCTGGCTTCAGCAAATGACGCTTTTCTGTGCAAAAATCGACACTAAGCCATTCATGAACATGTGAGTACACTGAGAGGAAATTAACGCGTGACGTATACCTTTTCTCAGTCATCTCGACAATACTGAAACAAAATATTCGCTGTGAAACTAGAACATTCGATGTGACATGTGATGTCATGGGGTGACATCAGGCAGCATGGTGTTAGCAGACATCTCGAGGTGACGTCCTGGAGTGACATTGTCAGGGATTTCGTGGGGTAGCATCGCAAGGTGACGTCGTGAAGTCGGGCTGCATCGTGGGTGATGTCACAAGGTGAGGCCAACAGACGTCGTGAGGGGACGTCCTGGAGTGACGTGAGGGATGTCATGGGTGACATCGTGGTGACGTCGGGGCAGCATGGTGACGTCGTGGGTTGATGTGGGCAGCAGACCATAGCGTGGCTTGGCCTCCCACATGGCTTGTAGATCCACGTGGCTTCGAGTGACCTCAGGCACTCGGATACACAGCTCTGGCAAAGCATTCACAATGAATTCGCAACAGCAGAGAGGGAGTGGGCAGTGGTGGTGTACAGTAGGGCAAGCGTGGGTGAGTGGGGGTTGGTGGAGCCAGGACCGTGTGCCTACCTTCTTTACCCATACACGCGTGGAAGTTAGTGTAGACTCTACCACACTGGACACAGAAATCACCACAAACTCACCTCTGACTTGCTGAAAAATCCATGCTGAGCTGAACAACAACAGAATCAGCAAAAAGGTGATGCTGAACACATGACCTGAAACAGGGTGGGACGCTGTGGAGTGGAGTCCCAGGGACGCCACTTATATTTCACGAAGAAATTCGCCAAATTTCGGCTATACCCTGCTAGATCGCCGCCGCCACCACCACCAGCACCACCACCACCACCACCGCCACCACCACCACCACCACCACCGCCACCACCACCACTATCCGGCTCTGCTGCCAGGTGGGTTCCATAAGGAAATGAGGTTTGGAAGGAAAAATTGCATTGGTAGTTTTCAAGGGTAGGGGGAAGGGGGAGGCAGTGGATGAAGGGAAGTGATGGGAAGAGATACAGAGTGAGGGGGAGGGGTGAGGGGAGAGAGAGAGAAAGAGAGAGAGAGAGAGAGTGAGAGAGAGAGAGAGTGAGAGAGAGAGAGTAGAGAAAGGTGCTTAAATTATATAAAGGCTGAGGTTTAATTGACTGTCTTTGTCTCTCTCTCTGTCCATTTTTTCACTTGTTTCCAAATATTTTAATGAGTTACCATAGAAACGCCGCTGATTATTCAATATATTTTGCGCATTGACTACTACACCCTTAGCACCTATAACCTGGGAATTATATTCCTAAAATTTTGAAAGCCCAAGTTATATATACCAATGCTCATGTTCATGAGCTGTTTAAGAGTTTAAAATCCAAGTTGTACATACCAAGGCTCATGTTCAAATTTTGTTTATGCTTTTAATTTATCGTTTATGAGGAATGTTGGTTTTAGGCCTTCTCTACCTTTCTTGCTTCAGCTGTGACTTGACAATGGTCCAGGAAGGACCTAAACATAGCCATAAGGTCCCTCGCCTAAGGTTTTTGGTGACGAATTTACTGTGGCAAAAATGAAAATAAAAATTTTGTATGTAGATGATTTCAGGGGTCATTGTTCCTTTTAGCCTGGTCCCAGACCAGCCTCCTGGCTGGTAGGCTGAATAATCTGGCTGTTAGTGCCAGCAGCATGCAGTCCACTGTATACACCACAGCCTGGTGGATCAGGAACTGACTTAAGGAACATAAATTTCTCCCATGAGGACAGCTGGGCGTACGTTAGTAATTTCTGTTAAAGAATAAGTGTTGAGGAGTCTTGGTCCCTTTACACTTAAGAAGTCCGCCTATCACTACACGAGGGTTATTAAGGTTGAATGTTGCATGTATACCACCAAGAATACTTTAATAGTTAAAATAAGAATATACACAAATAAATGGCAGTGTGTATAGTTAAGAGATGCAGACGTCATGAGGTATATACACAAAGACATAAATCTCCGTGAATATATACAAATATATATATATACCTCAGTTTATATATACACCTCTATTTTGGCTTAAATAGCAACGCTCTTCTTGCCGAATAAGACAAACGAAAATTTGTGTATGCAATAATTTCGCAAAAATCATTCTGAACCTAACGAAAAAAATATATTTCATTGCGTTTGTTTATTAAATTATTGTAAAGTTATCTAAAATATATTTAGTTGGATTAGGATAAATTAAATTGCGCTTGTTATAATATGGTCAGGTAAGTTTTCTAAGGTTCTTATGGTACAAAATTATTAATTTTTACATTAACATAAATGAAAAAATTTATCTTTAAACGAATAAGAGAAAAAATATTAGAAGGGACTTAATTTTAAACGACTTCTTGCTAATTGTGCAGTTCTACCTATTCGGCACGACATATATATATATATATATATATATATATATATATATATATATATATATATATATATATATATATATATATATATATATATATATATATATATATACACACTTCTCTGTGTATAAACAGAGATACAGGCCTCTGTGTATATACTCTGAGAAATACACGACTGTCAGGGTATATTCCCCAGAATTAAATCATCTGAGAACTGACGAGTCTTGATAGAGCAAATATTGTGACTGTTGTCACACGGAAGTTAAGATCAGAGACTCTATATACCTTCCAGTTGCTGGATCAAGTGCACACCACTACTGCTGCTACTACTGTTATTAGTACTGCTGCTACTACTGTTATTAGTACTGCTGCTACTACTGTTATTAGTACTGCTGCTGCTACTGTTATTAGTACTACTGCTGCTACTACTGTTATTAGTACTGCTGCTACTACTGTTATTAGTACTACTGCTGCTACTACTGTTATTAGTACTGCTGCTACTACTGTTATTAGTACTACTGCTGCTACTACTGTTATTAGTACTACTGCTGCTACTACTGTTATTAGTACTGCTGCTGCTACTACTGTTATTAGTACTACTGCTACTACTGTTATTAGTACTGCTGCTACTACTGTTATTAGTACTACTGCTGCTACTACTGTTATTAGTACTACTGCTGCTACTACTGTTATTAGTACTACTGCTGCTACTACTGTTATTAGTACTACTGCTGCTACTACTGTTATTAGTACTGCTGCTACTACTGTTATTAGTACTGCTGCTACTACTGTTATTAGTACTGCTGCTACTACTGTTATTAGTACTGCTGCTACTACTGTTATTAGTACTGCTGCTGCTACTACTGTTATTAGTACTGCTGCTACTACTGTTATTAGTACTGCTGCTGCTACTACTGTTATTAGTACTACTACTGTTATTAGTAATACTGCTGCTACTACTGTTATTAGTACTGTTACTACTGCTGTTGTTAATTGCTGTAACCGCTCTTATTTGTTGGTACTGCTGCTGCTGCTGCTGTTATTGGTCAACAACTTAACACTGCTGTTATTGGTGCGCAACGCGCTGCTATGTTGTTATTGCTGCTGCTGCCTGCTGTTATTGGTGCTATAACTGCTACTGCTGTTGTTGGTGCTGTAACCGCTGCTGTTATTGGTGCTGCCTTGCTGCTGCTGTTGTTGGTGCTGCTGCTGCTGCTGTTTATTGGTGCTGCTACTGCGTTGGTGGTCGCTAGCAACTGCCTGTTATTGGTGCTGCTGTTGTTGCTGTTGTTGGTGCTGCGCTTACGCTGCTGTTGTTGGGTAACAGCAACGCTGCTTTCGCTGGTATTGGTGCGCAGCAGCAGCATATGTTGTTGAATTGCTGCTGTTGCCTTTGTTATTGGTGCTGTAACCTTGCTGTTATTGAGTAACAACAGCAACACTGTATTTATTGAATTGCTCTTAACGCTGCTGCTGTTGGTGGTGCGCTGCATAACGCTGCTGCTGTTATTGGTGCTGCGCAACCTTTGCACTGCTGTTGGTGGTGCTGCTGCATAACACTGCTGTTGTTAGTTGCTTTAACAACCTTGCTGCTGTTGATGGTGCTGCTTAGCTGTTATTGGTGCTGCTGCTGCTGCTGTTATTGGTGCTGCTGCTGCTGCTGTTATTGGTGCTACTGCTGCTGCTGTTATTGGTGCTGCCTTGCTGCTGCTGGTTATTGGTGCTATAACCTTGCTGCTGTTGTGCTACTGCTGCTTGCTGCTGCTTGTTTGTTAGTGGTACCAGCAACTACTGCTGGTATTGGTGTGCTGCTACTGTTATTGGTGCTACCAGCAACACTTTACTGTTATTAGTACTGCTGCTGCTGCTGCTGTTATTGGTGCTATAACAACTGCACTACGGTTATTGGTGCTACTAACAGCTGCTACTGTTGTTGGTGGTGCGCAACAACACTGCTGTTATTGGTGCTGCTTAACGCTGCTGCTGTTATTGGTGCTGCTGCTGCTGCTGCTGTTGTTAATTGGTGCTGCTGCTGCTGCTGTTGATGAGTGGTGCTGTTAACACTGCTGTTATTGGTGCTACTGTTGCTTTACTGCTGTTGTTAATTGCTGCTGCTGTACTGCTGTTGGTGGTACTATAACGCTGCTGCTGTTGAAATTGGTGATTTGCTGGCAACAACTGCTGTTGATGAATTAACAGCAGCTTGCTGCTGTTGTTGGTGCTTGCTTGCTGCTGCTGTTGTTAGTGCTGCTTGCTGCTGCTGTTATTGGTGCTGCTGCTGCTGCTGTTGTTGGTGCTATAACACTGCTGTTGGTGGTGCGCAACGGCAACAACGTTTATTGGTGTAGCAGCAACACTGCTGGTAATTGGTAACAACGGCACGCTGCTGTTAGTGGTGCCAACGGCTTGTACTGCTCGTTGATGGTACTATGCTGCTGCTACTGTTATTAGTGCTGCTTAGCTACTGCTGTTATTAGTGCTGCTTTTAACTGCTGCTGTTATTAATTGCTGCTGCTGCTGCTGTTATTATGGTGCTGCTGCTTGCTGCTGCTGTTATTAGTGCTGCTGCTGCTGCTGTTATTGGTGCGCAACGCAGCTGCTGTTGTTGGGTACTGCTGCTGCTTTCACTGTGATTGTTCATTAACAGCAGCTGCTGCTGTTATTGGTGCTAACGCTTGCTTACTGCTGTTATTGGTGCTGCAACCTGCTGCTGCTGTTGTTGGTGCGCAACAGCGCTGCTGCTGTTGATGGTACGCTGCTGCTTGCTGCTGCTGTTGTTCATTAACAGCACGCTGCTGCTGTTGTTGGTGCCTTGCGCTGCTGCTGTTATTAATTAACAACGCTTACTGCTGTTTATTAATTGCTGCTTAGTAGCTGCTGCTGTTGATGGTGCTTCTGCTGCTGCTGTTATTGGTACTGCTGCTTAGCTGCTGCTGTTGTTAATTACTACTCGTTTGCTGCTGTTATTAGTGCTACTGCTGCTGCTGTTGGTGGTGCTGCTTAACGCTGCTGCTGTTATTAGTGCTGCTGCTGCTACTGTTCATTAGTGCTGCTGCTTAACTGCGTTATTGGTGCTGTAACACTGCTGTTGGTGGTGCTGCAACGCTGCTACTGTTATTGGTGCTGCTGCTGCTGCTGTTATTGGTGCTTTAGCAGCAACACTGCTGTTGGTACTACTGTTGCTATGGTATTGGTGCTGCGCGCTGCTGTTATTAATTAACAGCAACGCCGCTGCTGTTATTGGTGCTGCGCTTGCTGCTGCTGTTATTGATGCTGCTGCTGCTGCTGTTGATGGTGCTGCTGTTGCTGCTGTTATTGGTGCTGTAACGCTTGCTGTTATTGGTGCTGCAACGCTGCTGCTGTTGATGAATTTAACTGCTGCTGCTGCTGTTATTGGTGCTTAGCGCTTGCTGCTGTTGTTAATTTAGCAGCAACGCTGCTTGTTGTGTGGTGCTGCTGTTGCTTTCTTTTGTTATTGGTGCTAACAACGCTGCTGTTGTTGGTGCAACGCGCTGCTAGTGTTGTGGTGCCTGTACTGCTGTTATTGGTGCTTGTAGCTGCTGCTGTTGATGGTGCTGCTGCTGCTGCTGTTGTTAGTGCTGCTGCTGCTGCTGTTGATGGTGCTTAACAACGCTGCTGCTGTTGTTAGTGCTACTGTTGCTGCTGTTATTGGTGCTAACAGCAGCTTAGCGATTTATTGGTAGCAACAGCAACTGCTAGTGTTATTAATTGCCGCTGCTACTGCTGTTATTAGTGCTGCTGCTGCTGCTGTTGTGGTGCTACCAACACGCATTGACTGGTGCTGCTGCCAGCGATTTATTGGTGTAACGCTTGCTGCTGCTGTTGATGGTCGCTGCTGTTGCTGCTGTTATTGGTGCTTGGCAGTACTGCTGTTGATGGTGCTGCTTAGCAACTGCTGCTGTTGTTGGTGCTGCTGCTTAACACTGCTGTTGTTGGTGCTGCTTAACACTGCTGTTATTGGTGCTGCTTAACGCTGCTGCTGTTATTAGTGCTGCTGTAGCTGCTGCTGTTGTTAGTTGCGCAACGCTTGCTGCTGCTGTTATTGGTAACAGCAGCAACGCTGCTGATTATTGGTGCTGCTTGCTTGCTGCTGCTGTTGGTGGTGCTACTTAACAACATTTGATGGTGCTGCTGTATGCTGCTGTTATTGGTGCTAACAACGCTGCTGCTGGTATTGGTGCTTAACCTTGCTGCTGCTGTTTATTGGTGCTGCTTAACGCTGCTGCTGTTGGTGGTGCTGGCAACGCTGCTGCTGTTGATGTGCTGCTTGCTTGCTGCTGCTGTTGTTGGTGCTGCTTAGCAGCTGCTGTTATTGGTGCTGCAGCAACGCTGCTGTTGTTGGTGCTGCTGCTGCTGCTGTTATTGGTGCTGCTTAGCAGCTGCTGCTGTTGATGGTGCTGCTGCCAACGCTGCTACTGTTATTAGTGCTGCTTAACGCTTAGCTGCTGATTATTGGTGCTGCTTAACACTCTGTTGGTATTATGCTGCTCTTTGCTGTTGTTAATTGTAACTGCTCTTCGTTATTGGTGCTCAACCAACGCTGCTACTTGTTGATGGTGCTGCTAACGCTGCTGCTGTTGGTGGTGCTGCCAGCAACGCTGCTGTTATTGGTGCTGCGCCAACAGCAACGATTTATTGGTGCTGCTGGCAACACTGCTGTTGTTGGTGCTGCCATGCTGCTGCTGTTGGTGGGTGCTGCCAACGCTGCTGCTGTTGGTAATTGCTGTAACTTAACTGCTGCCGGTATTGGTGCTGCTTAACGCTGCTGCTGTTATTGGTAACAACGCTTAACACTGCTGTTATTGGTGCCTGCTGCTGCTGGTATTGGTGCTGTAGCTGCTGCTGTTGGTGGTGCTAACAGCGCTGCTGCTGTTGTTGGTGCTGGCAACGCTGCTGTTGATTGGTGCTGCTGCTGCTGTTATTGGTGCGCAGCAACGCTTACTGCTGTTATTGGTGCGCAGCTTGCTTTGCTGCGCTGTTGATGGTGCTGTAACGCTGCTGCTGTTGGTGGTGTAGCAACGCTGCTGCTGTTCATTGGTGCCTTTGCTCATACTGCTGTTGTTGGTGCTGGCAGCAGCAACATTGGTGCTACTGTATTCTGTTGGTGAACGCTTAGCCTGCTGTTATTGGTGCTACTGCTGCTGTTGTTAATTGCTAACAGCAACAACTGCTGTTATTGGTGCTACTTGCTGCTACTGTTATTTAGATTGCTGTTGCTGCCTTGTTATTGGTGGTGCTAACGCTGCTACTGTTGTTGGTGCTGTTACTGCTACGATTTATTAGTGCTAAAACGCTTGCTGCTGCTGTTATTAATTGCTGCCGCTGCTGTTGGTGGTGCTACTTAACGCTGGTATTGGTGCGCAGCAGCAGCTGTAACGTTTATTGGTGCTGCTGTTGGTGGTGCTGCTGCTTGCTGCTGCTGTTGTTGGTGCTGCTGCTGCTGCTGTTATTGGTGCGGCAACGCTGCTGCTGGTTGATGGTGCTGTTGCTGCTGTTATTGGTGGTGCTGCTGTAGCTGCTGCTGTTATTGGTGCTGTTGCGCTGCTGTTGGTGCGCAACAACCGCTGCTGTTACGGTTGTTGTTATTTCTGCTGCTGCATTGGTGGTCGCTGTAACGCTGCTGTTATTGGTGCTTAGCAGCTTGCTGCTGCTGTTGGTGGTGCTGCTCACTGCTGTTATTGGTGCTATAACAACTCACTGCTGGTATTGGTGCTGCTGCTCACTGCTGTTGTTGGTGCCAGCAGCGCGCTGCTGCTGTTGGTGGTGCTGTTGCTGCTGTTGATGGTAGTGCTGTCCTGCTGCTGGTATTGGTGCTGTTGCTCTGTTATTGGTGCTGTAACGCTGCTACTGTTATTAGTGCTGCGCAACGCTGCTGTTATTGGTGCTGCTGCTGCTGCTACTGTTATTGAATTGCTACTACTGCTGTTATTGGTACTACTGCTTGCTCACTATGTTAGTGCTGCTGCTGCTGCTGTTATTGGTTCTGCTGCTACTGTTATTGGTGCTGCCAACGCACTGCTGTTATTGGTGCTGCTGCGCTTCACTGCGTGTTGGTACTGCTGCGCCATGGCTGCTGCTGTTATTGGTGCTGCTGCTGCTGTTATTGGTGCCGCAGCAGCTGCACTGCACCGTTAGTGGTTCTGCTGCTGCTGCTGTTATTGGTGCTGCACCAACGCTGCTGCTGTTATTGGTACTGGTGCTGCTGCTGTTGATAGTGCTACTGCTGCTGCTGTTAATTGCTTATAACGCTTACGGCTGTTGTTGTTGCTTAACAGCAGCTGCTGCTGTTATTGGTGCCAACAGCAGCTGCTGCTGTTGTTAATTTATGCTGCTGCTGCTGTTATTGGTGCTGTAGCGCTGCTGCTTGTTGTTAATTGCTGCTGCTGCTATGATTATTAATTGCTGCTGTAACACTGCTGTTATTGGTGCTGCTCCTTAACTGCTGCTGTTGGTGGTGCTACTGTACTGCTTTGTTATTGGTGCAGCAACGCTGCTGCTGTTATTGGTGCTGCTGCTTAACACTATGTTAATTGAGCGCTGCTGCTGCTGTTATTGGTGCTGTAACTTGCTCACTGCTGTTGTGGTGCTACTGCTGCTCACTGCTGTTGTTAGTGCTACTGTACTATTGTTGATGAGTGCTGCCAACGCACTACTGTTATTGGTGCTGCTGCGGCTGCATTTGTGGTGCCAGCAACGCGCTGCTGTTGTTGGTGCTGCTGCTGCTGCTGCTGTTGTTGGTGCTGCTACTGCTGTTGTTGGTGCTGCTGCTGCTGCTGCTGTTGTTGGTGCTGCTGCTGCTGCTGTTGTTGGTGCTGCTGTTGTGGTGCTACTTTTAACAACGCTACTGGTGATTAGTGTGCTACTGCTGCTGCTGTTGTTGTTATTTGGCAGCGCTGCTGCTGTTGGTAATTGCTATAACGCTTACTGCTGGTGATAATTGCTGCTTAACACTTCTTGTTATCTGCTGCTACTACTGTTATTAGTACTACTGCTGCTACTGCTGTTATTAGTACTACTGCTGCTAATGCTGCTACTATTACTACTGTTATTATTACTACTACTATTGTTACTACTACTATTACTGCTACTACTGTTACTACTACTATTGTTACTACTGTTATTACTACTACTGCTATTACTACTACTATTACTACTATTGTTACTACTACTATTACTAGTACGCAGCTTCACATCAAGGCTTCCTACAATTACGTACATGTGTACACTATCACTACGTTATATGACCCGTAATATTCACATCTAATATAAATGTCACATTTAAAATACGAACATTACAAATGCAACAATAAATTTTGAATCTGGTTTACAGATTTATTGTAATAAAAGGCCATCGGAAGCGTCCAATAAATTCTTTTTCTAAACGGCTTAGGAGAAAAATGGTTAATGGCCTTGTGTCTGGAATTCTGTCTATCGTATTTTGTCTGTCTATCGAGTGACATGTGTTTTGTTGGGTGGGCTTTTGTGTCATCCAGTGGGAAGCGGTAAACCCTTAGGGTTCGTGTTGGTGTAGACCGTGATGGTCGTTGTTCCCACTGAGAACTTTCACGACTTGTTGACTCACGACTTTTTGGCTCACGACTTGTTGACTCACGACATCCACCTTGTTGACTCACGACATCCACCTTGCTGACTCACGACATCCACCTTGCTGACTCACGACATCCACCTTGATGACTCACGACATCCACCTTGATGACTCACGACATCCACCTTGATGACTCACGACATCCACCTTGTTGACTCACGACATCCACCTTGATGACTCACGACATCCACCTTGCTGACTCACGACATCCACCTTGATGACTCACGACATCCACCTTGATAACTCACGACATCCACCTTGATAACTCACGACATCCACCTTGATGACTCACGACATCCACCTTGATGACTCACGACATCCACCTTGCTGACTCACGACATCCACCTTGCTGACTCACGACATCCACCTTGATGACTCACGACATCCACCTTGATGACTCACGACATCCACCTTGATGACTCACGACATCCACCTTGATGACTCACGACATCCACCTTGATGACTCACGACATCCACCTTGATGACTCACGACATCCACCTTGCTGACTCACGACATCCACCTTGATGACTCAAGACATCCACCTTGATGACTCACGACATCCACCTTGATGACTCACGACATCCACCTTGTTGACTCACGACATCCACTCTGCTGACTGAATTGCTTCTTGTCGACTCACGACCTCCTTGTCAACACTCTTGTGTTACTGTCATCCAGCATCTCTCTTCTCGCCCTTTCATGTTTGCCACTTCTACTCTCTTCTCTCTTCTCTTCTATCCTTTGTTTTCTGTAGTTTTTCCAGGTTTATGTTGTATTTGTTTTTGTTCCTGTGAACCTTTGGTTGAAGCAAGTATATTCCTTCTGACTTAACCTAGTGACTTACCAGTCTACTATTGGGTATGACTTATTCCTCAGCGTTCTTGCTATGTACTTCATCCACTGACTTTCCTTACTTCTCCCCACTGCACTCGGAGAATTATTTCATCCCTTCATAGTTCCCTCTTCTGAAATCTGTCGTCATACACCCTCTTCCTCTACACCCCAATATGTCGTCATACACCCTCTCTACACCCCAGTAAGTCGTCATACACCCTCTTCCTCTACACCCCAATATGTCGTCATACACCCTTTTCCTCTCTACACCCCAGTATATCGTCATACACCCTCCTCCTCTCTACACTCCAGTATATCGTCATACACCGTCTTCCTCTCTACACCCCAGTATATCGTCATACACCGTCTTCCTCTCTACACCCCAGTATATCGTCATACACCGTCTTCCTCTCTACACCCCAGTATATCGTCATACACCGTCTTCCTCTTTACACCCCAGTATGTCGTCATACACCCTCCTCTCTACACCCCAGTATTTAGTTCCCTAATATGAAGTTCAGAACAGCATGGTTGCTAGCACCCATCAGTGTCAGCTCTACTTGTGGTGAATACAAGATGCAGTCTTGCTGGTTCATCTCTCTCTCTTGTTGTGCACTTAACATGGTGATATAAAGCCTTTTACCCTATCTCCATATTAGCTCTCTTAATCTCGTATGAGTCCTAGTTCTCCCGATCAATTAGTACACTTCAAATACATTTAACTAGCAACTGGCTAGAATAACTAGTAAGGAGAGAGGATATACGCGTGTATATTTGGCGGAGAATATACATTGACTTAGTATAAACATTGTGTATTTGGCGAACGGTCTGTATATTTTGGCGAGAGATGGAGCTTGTTCCAGTCACTGGACCAGTCTAGAGTTACCTGCATGTTCCAATCACTGGACCAGTCTAGTTACCTGCATGTTCCAGTCACTGGACCAGTCTAGAGTTACCTGCATGTTCCAGTCACTGGACCAGTCTAGAGTTACCTGCATGTTCCAGTCACTGGACCAGTCTAGAGTTACCTGCATGTTCCAGTCACTGGACCAGTCTAGTTACCTGCATGTTCCAGTCACTGGACCAGTCTAGAGCTGCCTGCATGTTCCAGTCACTGGACCAGTTTAGAGTTACCTGCATGTTCCAGTCACTGGACCAGTCTAGAGTTACCTGCATGTTCCAATCACTGGACCAGTCTAGTTACCTGCATGTTCCAGTCACTGGACCAGTCTAGAGCTGCCTGCATGTTCCAGTCACTGGACCAGTCTAGAGTTACCTGCATGTTCCAGTCACTGGACCAGTTTAGAGTTACCTGCATGTTCCAGTCGCTGGACCAGTCTAGAGTTACCTGCATGTTCCAGTCACTGGACCAGTCTAGAGTTACCTGCATGTTCCAGTCACTGGACCAGTCTAGAGTTACCTGCATGTTCCAGTCACTGGACCAGTTTAGAGTTACCTGCATGTTCCAGTCGCTGGACCAGTCTAGAGTTACCTGCATGTTCCAGTCACTGGACCAGTCTAGAGTTACCTGCATGTTCCAGTCACTGGACCAGTTTAGAGTTACCTGCATGTTCCAGTCACCGGACCAGTCTAGAGTTACCTGCATGTTCCAGTCACTGGACCAGTCTAGTTACCTGCATGTTCCAGTCACTGGAGCAGTCTAGTTACCTGCATGTTCCAGTCACTGGACCAGTCTAGAGTTACCTGCATGTTCCAGTCACTGGACCAGTCTAGTTACCTGCATGTTCCAGTCACTGGACCAGTCTAGAGCTGCCTGCATGTTCCAGTCACTGGACCAGTTTACAGGTAGCCGTATTTTGAAAAGCTCTGTACAGATAAAGCTCTACATAGTGAAACATGACTTGATAAAGCTCTACCCAGGAGGATGATCCTTGAAGATGATCTTTGAGGATGAGCTCTGAGGATGAGCTCTGAGGATGAGCTCTGAGGATGAGCTCTGAGGATGAGCTCTAAGGATGAGCTCTAAGGATGAGCTCTGAGGATGAGCTCTGAGGATGAGCTCTAAGGATGAGCTCTGAGGATGAGCTCTGAGGATGAGCTCTGAGGATGAGCTCTGAGGATGAGCTCTAAGGATGAGCTCTGAGGATGAGCTCTGAGGATGAGCTCTAAGGATGAGCTCTGAGGATGAGCTCTGAGGATGAGCTCTGAGGATGAGCTCTAAGGATGAGCTCTGAGGATGAGCTCTGAGGATGAGCTCTGAGGATGAGCTCTAAGGATGAGCTCTAAGGATGAGCTCTGAGGATGAGCTCTGAGGATGAGCTCTAAGGATGAGCTCTGAGGATGAGCTCTAAGGATGAGCTCTAAGGATGAGCTCTGAGGATGAGCTCTGAGGATGAGCTCTGAGGATGAGCTCTAAGGATGAGCTCTAAGGATGAGCTCTGAGGATGAGCTCTGAGGATGAGCTCTAAGGATGAGCTCTGAGGATGAGCTCTGAGGATGAGCTCTGAGGATGAGCTCTAAGGATGAGCTCTAAGGATGAGCTCTGAGGATGAGCTCTAAGGATGAGCTCTGAGGATGAGCTCTGAGGATGAGCTCTGAGGATGAGCTCTGAGGATGAGCTCTGAGGATGAGCTCTAAGGATGAGCTCTGAGGATGAGCTCTAAGGATGAGCTCTGAGGATGAGCTCTGAGGATGAGCTCTGAGGATGAGCTCTAAGGATGAGCTCTGAGGATGAGCTCTAAGGATGAGCTCTGAGGATGAGCTCTGAGGATGAGCTCTGAGGATGAGCTCTAAGGATGAGCTCTGAGGATGAGCTCTGAGGATGAGCTCTGAGGATGAGCTCTGAGGATGAGCTCTGAGGATGAGCTCTGAGGATGAGCTCTAAGGATGAGCTCTAAGGATGAGCTCTGAGGATGAGCTCTGAGGATGAGCTCTGAGGATGAGCTCTGAGGATGAGCTCTAAGGATGAGCTCTGAGGATGAGCTCTGAGGATGAGCTCTGAGGATGAGCTCTAAGGATGAGCTCTGAAGATTGGAGAACCCTGAACAAAGGAAGCCTTTAAGACTTTGAAGGTGAAGCTACAGTAAGGAAAGTCTAAAGTCTTGAAGCTGTATGTTCAGTACCCTGCTGTCTGATTCCTTGCTGTCACTGCTGTTGCTGCTGCTACTGCTGTCACTGCTGCTACTGCTGTCACTGCTGTTGCTGCTGCTACTGCTGTTGCTGCTGCTACTGCTGTTGCTGCTGCTGCTGCTGTCACTGCTGCTGCTGCTGTTACTGCTGTCACTGCTGCTGCTGCTGTTACTGCTGCTGCTGCTGTCACTGCTGTTGCTGCTGCTGCTGCTGTCACTGCTGTTGCTGCTGCTACTGCTGTCACTGCTGCTACTGCTGTTACTGCTGTTGCTGTCACTGCTGCTACTGCTGTCACTGCTGCTGCTGCTGTCACTGCTGTTGCTGCTGCTACTGCTGTCACTGCTGCTGCTGCTGTTACTGCCGTTTCTGCTGCTACTGCTGTCACTGCTGCTACTGCCGTTTCTGCTGTTACTGCTGTCACTGCTGCTGCTGTCACTGCTGCTACTGCTGTCACTGCTGCTGCTGTCACTGCTGCTACTGCTGTCACTGCTGCTGCTGCTGTTACTGCTGTTGCTGCTGCTACTGCTGTCACTGCTGCTGCTGCTGTTACTGCCGTTTCTGCTGCTACTGCTGTCACTGCTGCTACTGCCGTTTCTGCAGTTACTGCTGTCACTGCTGCTGCTGTCACTGCTGCTACTGCTGTCACAGCTGTCACTGCTGTTACTGCTGTTGCTGCTGCTACTGCTGTCACTGCTGTTACTGCTGTTGCTGCTGCTGTTACTGCTGTTGCTGCTGCTACTGCTGTCACTGCTGCTACTGCCGTTTCTGCTGCTACTGCTGTCACTGCTGCTGCTGTCACTGCTGCTACTGCTGTCACAGCTGTCACTGCTGTTACTGCTGTTGATGCTGCTACTGCTGCCACTGCTGTTACTGCTGTTGCTGCTGCTGTTACTGCTGTTGTTGCTGCTGCTGCTGGCACTGCTGCTGCTGCTGTTACTGCTATTGCTGCTGTTACTGCTGTCACTGCTGCTGCTGTCACTGCTGCTACTGCTGTCACAGCTGTCACTGCTGTTACTGCTGTTGATGCTGCTTTCTGCTGCCACTGCTGTTACTGCTGCTACTGCTGTCACTGCTGCTGCTGTCACTGCTGCTACTGCTGTTGCTGCTGCTACTGCTGTCACTGCTGCTGCTGTCACTGCTGCTACTGCTTTTACTGCTGTCACTGCTGCTACTGCTGTTGCTGCTGCTACTGATGTCACTGCTGCTGCTGTCACTGCTGCTACTGCTGTTACTGCTACTGCTGTCACTGCTGCTACTGCTGTTACTGCTATCGCTGTCACGGCTGCTACTGCTGTTACTGCTATTGCTGTCACTGTTACCGCTGTCACTGCTACTGCTGTCACTGTTACTGCTGTATTATAATGCAGATCAGTTGGACCTTAATTACGCTACCTACGGCCAGCAGTTAAGACAACTTAACTGCCTTACACAACCCGCACACCTCCCGTCTGGCTAGATAATGCTCCAGGTACCACATGCTCCAGGTGCCACATGCTCCAGGTACCACATGCTCCAGGTAACACATGCTCCAGGTACCACATGCTCCAGGTGCCACATGCTCCAGGTACCACATGCTCCAGGTGCCACATGCTCCAGGTAACACATGCTCCAGGTACCACATGCTCCTGGTACCACATGCTCCAGGTGCCACATGCTCCAGGTACCACATGCTCCAGGTGCCACATGCTCCAGGTACCACATGCTCCAGGTAACACATGCTCCAGGTACCACATGCTCCTGGTAGCACATGCTCCTGGTAGCACATGCTCCAGGTACCACATGCTCCAGGTACCACATGCTCCAGGTGCCACATGCTCCAGGTACCACATGCTCCAGGTGCCACATGCTCCAGGTACCACATGCTCCAGGTACCACATGCTCCAGGTACCACATGCTCCAGGTACCACATGCTCCAGGTACCACATGCTCCAGGTACCACATGCTCCAGGTGCCACATGCTCCAGGTACCACATGCTCCAGGTAACACATGCTCCAGGTACCACATGCTCCTGGTAGCACATGCTCCTTGTAGCACATGCTCCAGGTAGCACATACTCCAGGTACCACATGCTCCTGGTAGCACATGCTCCTGGTAGCACATGCTTCTTGCAGCACAAGCTCCTGGTAGCACATGCTCCAGGTAGCACATGCTCCAGGTAGCACATGCTCCTGGTAGCACATGCTCCTGGTAGCACATATTCCTGGTAGCACATGCTCCAGGTAGCACATACTCCAGGTAGCACATGCTCCTGGTAGCACATACTCCATGTAGCACATGCTCCTGGTAGCACATGCTCCTGGTAGCACATGCTCCAGGTAGCACATGTTCCTGGTAGCACATGCTCCTGGTAGCACATGCTCCAGGTAGCACATGCTCCTGGTAGCAGATGCTCCTGGTAGCACATGCTCCAGGTAGGACATGCTCCTGGTAGCACATGCTCCTGGTAGCACATACTCCAGGTAACACATGCTCCTGGTAGCACACGCTCCTGGTAGCACATACTCCAGGTAGCACATACTCCAGGTAGCACATGCTCCTGGTAGCACATGCTCCTGGTAGCACATGCTCCAGGTAGCACATGTTCCTGGTAGCACATGTTCCTGGTAGCACATGCTCCAGGTAGCACATGCTCCAGGTAGCACATGCTCCTGGTAGCACATGCTCCAGGTAGCACATGCTCCTGGTAGCACATGCTCCTGGTAGCACGTACTCCAGGTAGCACATGCTCCAGGTAGCACATGCTCCTGGTAGCACATGCTCCAGGTAGGACATGCTCCTGGTAGCACATGCTCCAGGTAGGACATGCTCCAGGTAGCACATGCTCCTGGTAGCACATGCTCCAGGTAGCACATGCTCCTGGTAGCACATACTCCAGGTAGCACATGCTCCAGGTAGCACATGCTCCTGGTAGCACATGCTCCAGGTAGGACATGTTCCTGGTAGCACATGCTCCAGGTAGCACATGCTCCAGGTAGCACATGCTCCTGGTAGCACATGCTCCAGGTAGGACATGCTCCTGGTAGCACATGCTCCTGGTAGCACATACTCCAGGTAACACATGCTCCTGGTAGCACACGCTCCTGGTAGCACATACTCCAGGTAGCACATACTCCAGGTAGCACATGTTCCTGGTAGCACATGTTCCTGGTAGCACATGCTCCAGGTAGCACATGCTCCAGGTAGCACATGCTCCTGGTAGCACATGCTCCAGGTAGCACATGTTCCTGGTAGCACATGCTCCTTGTAGCACATGCTCCAGGTAGCACATGCTCCTGGTAGCACATGCTCCTGGTAGCACATGCTCCAGGTAGCACATGCTCCTGGTAGCACATGCTCCAGGTAGCACATGCTCCTGGTAGCACATGCTCCAGGTAGCACATGCTCCTGGTAGCATATGCTCCAGGTAGCACATGTTCCTGGTAGCACATGCTCCAGGTAGCACATGCTCTAGGTAGCACATGCTCCTGGTAGTACATGTTCCTGGTAGCACATGCTCCAGGTAGCACATGCTCCAGGTAGCACATGTTCCAGGTAGCACATGCTCCTGGTAGCACATGCTCCTGGTAGCACATGTTCCTGGTAGCACATGCTCCTGGTAGCACATGCTCCAGGTAG
>NW_027195027.1:1167500-1170000 GCF_038502225.1 Cherax quadricarinatus
AGACCATCCTCCAGTGTCCTGAGGCAGACCATCCTCCAGTGTCCTGAGGCAGACCATCCTCCAGTGTCCTGAGGCAGACCATCCTCCAGTGTCCTGAGGCAGGCCATCCTCCAGTGTCCTGAGGCAGACCCTCCAGTGTCCTGAGGCAGTTTTGCTCCTCTTGTCTCAGCCCACAAAACGTTCTATTTTCATCTATCTTCTATGCCCCCAGACCATCCTCCAGTGTCCTCAGGCAGCTCTGGTCTTGTGTTGACTCAGTATTAATTGCCTCAGCCCAAATAACGTAGATAAACAGTGCCCAGCCTCCACTGTTTATCCCTCTCATCAACCACTGGAAAAGCCTCTGAATTTTTTAAGTTCTGAAGCGAGGCAGAGTGAACTGGAAAAAATCTCTTAAGACCTGAACTGGTGAATTGGGTAAATAGGTACTGGGGGAGGGGTACCTACTCTCTGAGTTGTTATTGGGTCGTATGGAGGTAGTTAGGGGCGGTAATTGGGTTGTTGGGGGATTCATTGGTGATTTAGCGACTTCCGGTAATGTTGTTAAGGGATACTGAGTTAACTTTTGTTATTAAATTGTCTGTGATGGTTTGATGGAGGAAGAGGAGGGGGGGAGGGGAAGGAGGAAGAGGAGGAGGAGGGGAGGGGAAGGGGGAAGAGGAGGAGGAAGAGGAGGGGAGGGGAGGGGAGGGAGAAACAGGAAGAGGAGGAGGGGAGGGGAAGGAGGAAGAGGAGGAGGAGGGGAGGGGGAGGAGGAAGAGGAAGGGGAGGGGGAGGGGGAGGAGGAAGAGGAAGAGGAGGAGGGGAGGGGAAGGAGGGAGAAGAAGAGGGGAGGGGGAGGAGGAAGAAGAGGAGGATGAGGAAGACCCAAGAAAAAGAGGAGATGGAAGATGTTGAGGAAGATGAAGAGTGAGAAGTAAATGAGCCAGTGGGCAAAGAAAAGGAAACTAAATGAAGGAGGAAGAAGAGCAGGAGAGGAATGAGGAAGTAGAGAGAATATTAAGAGGCATCAAGACTGCATTAAGTAAGCATCAATTCACATATCACCAGCTGTAGGCACTGTTGATGGCACTGGCACTTCAGTAAGTGCCATGTCACTGCACCATATACAGTGCCTCACACTTCAGTAAGTGCCATGTCACTGCACCATCTACAGTGCCTCACACTTCAGTAAGTGCCATGTCACTGCACCATCTACAGTGCCTCACACTTCAGTAAGTGCCATGTCACTGCACCATATACAGTGCCTCACACTTCAGTAAGTGCCATGTCACTGCACCATATACAGTGCCTCACACTTCAGTAAGTGCCATGTCACTGCACCATATACAGTGCCTCACACTTCAGTAAGTGCCATGTCACTGCACCATATACAGTGCCTCACACTTCAGTAAGTGCCATGTCACTGCACCATATACAGTGCCTCACACTTCAGTAAGTGCCATGTCACTGCACCATCTACAGTGCCTCACACTTCAGTAAGTGCCATGTCACTGCACCATCTACAGTGCCTCACACTTCAGTAAGTGCCATGTCACTGCACCATATACAGTGCCTCACACTTCAGTAAGTGCCATGTCACTGCACCATATACAGTGCCTCACACTTCAGTAAGTGCCATGTCACTGCACCATCTACAGTGCCTCACACTTCAGTAAGTGCCATGTCACTGCACCATCTACAGTGCCTCACACTTCAGTAAGTGCCATGTCACTGCACCATCTACAGTGCCTCACACTTCAGTAAGTGCCATGTCACTGCACCATCTACAATGCCTCACACTTCAGAAAGTGCCATGTCACTGCACCATATACAGTGCCTCACACTTCAGTAAGTGCCATGTCACTGCACCATATACAGTGCCTCACAATTCAGTAAGTGCCATGTCACTGCACCATCTACAGTGCCTCACAATTGAGTCAATAAACAGTATTTACACTTCACAATCACCGTAAACGATGCATATTGAGATAATCAGACATAAACCAAGTTTTATAACAACCATAAAGTTCCCACTGGGACGAGTTCATTGCATTTCATTAAGCGTTAAACCCGTGTGGGGTCACTGAGTGGAGTGGCAGAGGCTTGATCCTCCGGTACACTAGTTGCAACCAGATTATAATCAGCCTGTTGGTGCTGCAAGATGAAGAGTTTAATGACGTCCTAGTTCCTCTGGGAATATATAGATATATATATATATATATATATATATATATATATATAGATATATATATATATATATATATATATATCAGTAAAACTATTCTGGCTGTCACTTTATCTGGCTAGAGTTTGAATTTATATTCCAGGCAGGTGAGGGCAGATCCCACTGCCAGGTGATGGAGTTGGATTCTCCAGCTCGCGTGAAATCGAGGATCAGAGCCGATCCTCCAGAGGCCGTTGGCCCAGCTGCGGCCCACCGGGTCCACGCAGCCTCGTGTTCCTGTCTATATATAAAAATTTTGAAGGCCCATCAAGCACGCATTACCATGTGGTGATG
>NW_027195027.1:1175000-1220000 GCF_038502225.1 Cherax quadricarinatus
GGTAGGCTGGGTACACCTGTGTGCTGGTAGGCCTAGGTAAACCTGTGTGCTGGTAGACTCGGATATACTTGTGTGCTGGTAGGCTGGGTATACCTGTGTGCTGGTAGGCCTAGGTAAACCTGTGTACTGGTAGGCCTATGTAAACCTGTGTGCTGATAGACCTATGTAAACCTGTGTTGGTAGGCCTAGGTAAACCTGTGTGCTGGTAGGCCTAGGTAAACCTGTATGCTGGTAGGCCTAGGTAAACCTGTGTGCTGGTAGGCCTAGGTAAACCTGTGTACTGGTAGGCCTAGGTAAACCTGTGTGCTGGTAGGTCTAGATAAACCTGTGTACTGGTAGGCCTAGGTAAACCTGTGTACTGGTAGGCCTAGGTAAACCTGTGTACTGGCAGGCCTAGGTAAACTTGTGTACTGGCAGGCCTAGGTAAACTTGTGTACTGGCAGGCCTGGGTAAACGTGTGTACTGGCAGGCCTAGGTAAACTTGTGTACTGGCAGGCCTAGGTAAACTTGTGTACTGGCAGGCCTGGGTAAACTTGTGTGCTGGCAGGCCTAGGTAAACTTGTGTACTCTCAGACCTAGGTAAACTTGTGTACTGGCAGGTCTAGGTAAACTTGTGTACTGGCAGGTCTAGGTAAACTTGTGTGCTGGTAGGTCTAGGTAAACTTGTGTACTGGCAGGTCTAGGTAAACTTGTGTGCTGGTAGGTCTAGGTAAACTTGTGTACTGGCAGGTCTAGGTAAACTTGTGTACTGGCAGGTCTAGGTAAACTTGTGTACTGGCAGGCCTGGGTAAACTTGTGTGCTGGCAGGCCTAGGTAAACTTGTGTACTGGCAGGTCTAGGTAAACTTGTGTACTGGTAGGTCTAGGTAAACTTGTGTACTGGCAGGTCTTGGTAAACTTGTGTACTCTCAGACCTAGGTAAACTTGTGTACTGGCAGGTCTAGGTAAACTTGTGTACTGGCAGGTCTAGGTAAACTTGTGTGCTGGCAGGTCTAGGTAAACTTGTGTACTGGCAGGCCTAGGTAAACTTGTGTACTGGCAGGTCTAGGTAAACTTGCGTACTGGCAGGTCTAGGTAAACTTGTGTACTGGCAGGTCTAGGTAAACTTGTGTACTGGCAGGCCTAGGTAAACTTGTGTACTGGCAGGTCTAGGTAAACTTGCGTACTGGCAGGCCTAGGTAAACTTGTGTACTGGCAGGTCTAGGTAAACTTGTGTACTGGCAGGCCTAGATAAACTTGTGTACTGGCAGGTCTAGGTAAACTTGTGTACTGGCAGGCCTAGGTAAACTTGTGTACTGGCAGGTCTAGGTAAACTTGTGTACTGGCAGGTCTAGGTAAACTTGTGTACTGGCAGGTCTAGGTAAACTTGTGTACTGGCAGGTCTAGGTAAACTTGTGTACTGGCAGGTCTAGGTAAACTTGTGTACTGGCAGGTCTAGGTAAACTTGTGTACTGGCAGGCCTAGGTAAACTTGTGTACTGGCAGGCCTAGGTAAACTTGTGTACTGGCAGGTCTAGGTAAACTTGTGTACTGGCAGGTCTAGGTAAACTTGTGTACTGGCAGGCCTAGGTAAACTTGTGTACTGGCAGGTCTAGGTAAACTTGTGTACTGGCAGGCCTAGGTAAACTTGTGTACTGGCAGGTCTAGGTAAACTTGTGTACTGGCAGGTCTAGGTAAACTTGTGTACTGGCAGGCCTAGGTAAACTTGTGTACTGGAAGGCCTAGGTAAACTTGTGTACTGGCAGGTTTAGGTAAACTTGTGTACTGGCAGGCCTAGGTAAACTTGTGTACTGGCAGGTCTAGGTAAACTTGTGTACTGGTAGGCCTAGTAAACTTGTGTACTGGCAGGCCTAGTAAACTTGTGTACTGGCAGGCCTAGTAAACTTGTGTACTGGTAGGCCTAGTAAACTTGTGTACTGGTAGTCTTGGCAGAAAATCCATTTTTTTAATTTTCCTTTTTTAGTTTAATTTTTTTCAGGAGTTTACAGAGTTGACGCGCGCCACTTACCCGACCGGGCTACCTACACCACGGACGTGATGAATACAATAGTGAGAGACAGTGAGAGAGAGAGAGAGAGAGACCAGGGTGTAAAGCTCTCTCTCTCTCGCTAACCACGAAGAGCTCTTGATCCATGTATATAGAGCAATCTTCCATTTTCCCAGCATCAAACCTCCTCACCTCTCTCTGCTTTGTCCACTTTATTCTGTCTCCCTTCTTCCCTCCCTCTTCCTACTTCCTCTCTCCTTCTCTTACTCCCTCTGTAGTGTGTGTACTCACCTGATCGTGGTTGCAGGTATCGAAACTCAGCTCCTGGCCCCACATCTTCACTGATCGCTACTAGGTCCCCTCTCTCTCTCTCTCTCTCTCTCTCTCTCTCTCTCTCTCTCTCTCTCTCTCTCTCTCTCTCTCTCTCTCTGCTCCCTGAGCTTTGTCATACCTCGTCTTAAAGCTATGTATGGTTCCTGCCTCCACTACTTCACTTGCTAGACAATTCCACTTTCTGACAACTCTATGACTGAAGAAATACTTCCTAACATCCCTGTGACTCATCTGAGTCTTCAGCTTCCAATTGTGACCCCTTGTTACTGTGTCCCATTTCTGGAACATCCTGTATCTGTCCATCTTATCTATTCCACGCAGTATTTTGTATGTCGTTATTATTTCTCCCCTGACTCTCCTGTGATCCAGCATCGTCAGGCCGATTTCCCTCAACTTGCGTGGGCGCGCGTGTGTGTGTGTGTGTGTGTGTGTGTATAATGGCAACAACTGCCCCCTTACAGGATTTTAAAAAAAATACCAGCAACAGCCTGGTCGATCAGACTAGTGACCAGGAGGTCTAGTCTGGGACCAGGTGGGAAATACAGCACTTACACTCTGAAGGATGAGTGAGGATGTTACAGTTCTGGAGGTGGGAAGTACAGTACCTGCACTCTGAAGGATGAGTGAGGATGTTACAGTTCTGGTGGTGGGAAGTACAGTACCTGCACTCTGAAGGATGAGTGAGGATGTTACAGTTCTGGAGGTGGGAAGTACAGTACCTGTACTCTGAAGGATGGGTGAGGATGTTACAGTTCTGGAGGTGGGAAGTACAGTACCTGTACTCTGAAGGATGAGTGAGGATGTCACAGTTCTGGAGGTGGGAAGTACAGTACCTGTACTCTGAAGGATGAGTGAGGATGTTACAGTTCTGGTGGTGGGAAGTACAGTACCTGTACTCTGAAGGATGAGTGAGGATGTTACAGTTCTGGAGGTGGGAAGTACAGTACCTGTACTCTGAAGGATGAGTGAGGATGTTACAGTTCTGGAGGTGGGAAGTACAGTACCTGTACTCTGAAGGATGAGTGAGGATGTTACAGTTCTGGAGGTGGGAAGTACAGTACCTGTACTCTGAAGGATGAGTGAGGATGTTACAGTTCTGGAGGTGGGAAGTACAGTACCTGTACTCTGAAGGATGAGTGAGGATGTTACAGTTCTGGAGGTGGGAAGTACAGTACCTGTACTCTGAAGGATGAGTGAGGATGTTACAGTTCTGGAGGTGGGAAGTACAGTACCTGTACTCTGAAGGATGAGTGAGGATGTTACAGTTCTGGAGGTGGGAAGTACAGTACCTGTACTCTGAAGGATGAGTGAGGATGTTACAGTTCTGGAGGTGGGAAGTACAGTACCTGTACTCTGAAGGATGAGTGAGGATGTCACAGTTCTGGTAGTGGGAAGTACAGTACCTGCACTCTGAAGGATGAGTGAGGATGTTACAGTTCTGGAGGTGGGAAGTACAGTACCTGTACTCTGAAGGATGAGTGAGGATGTTACAGTTCTGGAGGTGGGAAGTACAGTACCTGTACTCTGAAGGATGAGTGAGGATGTCACAGTTCTGGTAGTGGGAAGTACAGTACCTGCACTCTGAAGGATGAGTGAGGATGTTACAGTTCTGGAGGTGGGAAGTACAGTACCTGCACTCTGAAGGATGAGTGAGGATGTTACAGTTCTGGAGGTGGGAAGTACAGTACCTGTACTCTGAAGGATGAGTGAGGATGTCACAGTTCTGGTAGTGGGAAGTACAGTACCTGCACTCTGAAGGATGAGTGAGGATGTTACAGTTCTGGAGGTGGGAAGTACAGTACCTGCACTCTGAAGGATGAGTGAGGATGTTACAGTTCTGGAGGTGGGAAGTACAGTACCTGTACTCTGAAGGATGAGTGAGGATGTCACAGTTCTGGTAGTGGGAAGTACAGTACCTGCACTCTGAAGGATGAGTGAGGATGTTACCGTTCTGGAGGTGGGAAGTACAGTACCTGCACTCTGAAGGATGAGTGAGGATGTCACAGTTCTGGTAGTGGGAAGTACAGTACGTGCACTCTGAAGGATGAGTGAGGATGTTACAGTTCTGGAGGTGGGAAGTACAGTACCTGCACTCTGAAGGATGAGTGAGGATGTTACAGTTCTGGAGGTGGGAAGTACAGTACCTGTACTCTGAAGGATGAGTGAGGATGTTACAGTTCTGGAGGTGGGAAGTACAGTACCTGTACTCTGAAGGATGAGTGAGGATGTTACAGTTCTGGAGGTGGGAAGTACAGTACCTGTACTCTGAAGGATGAGTGAGGATGTTACAGTTCTGGAGGTGGGAAGTACAGTACCTGCACTCTGAAGGATGGGTGAGGATGTTACAGTTCTGGAGGTGGGAAGTACAGTACCTGCACTCTGAAGGATGAGTGAGGATGTTACAGTTCTGGAGGTGGGAAGTACAGTACCTGTACTCTGAAGGATGAGTGAGGATGTTACAGTTCTGGAGGTGGGAAGTACAGTACCTGTACTCTGAAGGATGAGTGAGGATGTTACAGTTCTGGAGGTGGGAAGTACAGTACCTGCACTCTGAAGGATGGGTGAGGATGTTACAGTTCTGGAGGTGGGAAGTACAGTACCTGCACTCTGAAGGATGAGTGAGGATGTTACAGTTCTGGAGGTGGGAAGTACAGTACCTGTACTCTGAAGGATGAGTGAGGATGTTACAGTTCTGGAGGTGGGAAGTACAGTACCTGTACTCTGAAGGATGAGTGAGGATGTTACAGTTCTGGAGGTGGGAAGTACAGTACCTGCACTCTGAAGGATGAGTGAGGATGTTACAGTTCTGGAGGTGGGAAGTACAGTACCTGCACTCTGAAGGATGAGTGAGGATGTTACAGTTCTGGAGGTGGGAAGTACAGTACCTGCACTCTGAAGGATGAGTGAGGATGTTACAGTTATGGAGGTGGGAAGTACAGTACCTGTACTCTGAAGGAAGAGTGAGGATGTTACAGTTCTGGAGGTGGGAAGTACAGTACCTGTACTCTGAAGGATGAGTGAGGATGTTACAGTTCTGGAGGTGGGAAGTACAGTACCTGTACTCTGAAGGATGAGTGAGGATGTTACAGTTCTGGAGGTGGGAAGTACAGTACCTGCACTCTGAAGGAAGAGTGAGGATGTTACAGTTCTGGAGGTGGGAAGTACAGTACCTGTACTCTGAAGGATGAGTGAGGATGTTACAGTTCTGGTGGTGGGAAGTACAGTACCTGTACTCTGAAGGATGAGTGAGGATGTTACAGTTCTGGAGGTGGGAAGTACAGTACCTGCACTCTGAAGGAAGAGTGAGGATGTTACAGTTCTGGAGGTGGGAAGTACAGTACCTGTACTCTGAAGGATGAGTGAGGATGTTACAGTTCTGGTAGTGGGAATTCTACCAGTACTACTACTACTACTACCACCACCACTGCTACTACTACTGCCACCATCACCACTATTACTACTACTACTACCACCACCACCACTACTAGTACTACCACCACCACCACTACTACTACTACTACTACCACCACCACCACCACTACTACTTCTACTACTGCTACTACTACCACCACCACCACCACTACTACTACTACTACTACTACTACCACCACCACTACTACTACTGCTATCAACACCACCACCACCACTACTACTACTACCACCACCACCACCACCACCACCACTACTACTACTACCACCACTACTACTACTACTACTACTACTACCACTACTACTACTACTACTACTACTACTACCACCACTACTACTACTGCTACCACCACCACCACCACCACCACCACTACTACTACTACCACCACCACCACCACCACCACCACCACCACCACCACCACCACTACTACTACTACTACTACTACTACCACCACCACACCACCACCACCACCACCACTACTACTACTACTACTACTACTACTACTACTACTACCACCACTACTACTACTACTACTACTACTACTACTACTACTACTACTACTACTACTACCACCACCACCACCACTACTACTACTACTACTACTACTACTACTACCACCACCACCACCACCACCACCACCACCACCACCACCACCACCACCACCACTACTACTACTACTACTACTACTACTACTACTACTACTACTTCCACTCGTAAAAACAGTAACATCACATACACCAGAACAAGAGTGTTGTTGCAGGTGGCCTCAGTCTTGCTGGGTTAACAGTTCTGACGTGAGGCTAACTGTAATTTACCCCAAATTGGGTTAACAACGTGCCAGGTGACCTGGAGGCCAACACAGTGCCCACCTCCAGAGGCCAATTATCCTGACTATTCCACCTCCAGGAGGAACATATATCCTGTGTGACCTCCAGGTGAGGATGTATCCTGCTGCTGTAGTCAGTATACAGTCTAGGATATATCCTGAAGTTCGGGGAATTTCCCATCCTACAGGAAGGTCTATCCTGTGTCGAGTACAATCACACTTCAACGCAGGTCGAGTACAATCACAATTCAACGCAGGTCGAGTACAATCACAGTTCAACTCAGGTCGAGTATAATCACAATTCAACGCACGTCAAGTACAATCACAATTCAACGCAGGTCAAGTACAATCACAATTCAACGCAGGTCAAGTACAATCACAATTCAACGCAGGTGCAGTACAATCACAATTCAACACAGGTCGAGTACAATCACAATTCAACACAGGTCAAGTACAATCACAATTCAACGCAGGTCAAGTACAATCACAATTCAACGCAGGTGCAGTACAATCACAATTCAACACAGGTCGAGTACAATCACAATTCAACACAGGTCGAGTACAATCACAATTCAACACAGGTCGAGTACAATCACAATTCAACGCACGTCAAGTACAATCACAATTCACAGGTCGAGTACAATCACAATTCAACACAGGTCGAGTACAATCACAATTCAACGCAGGTCAAGTACAATCACAATTCAACGCAGGTGCAGTACAATCACAATTCAACACAGGTCGAGTACAATCACAATTCAACACAGGTCAAGTACAATCACAATTCAACGCAGGTCAAGTACAATCACAATTCAACGCAGGTGCAGTACAATCACAATTCAACACAGGTCGAGTACAATCACAATTCAACACAGGTCGAGTACAATCACAATTCAACACAGGTCGAGTACAATCACAATTCACAGGTCGAGTACAATCACAATTCAACACAGGTCGAGTACAATCACAATTCAACACAGGTCGAGTACAATCACAATTCAACGCAGGTCAAGTACAATCACAATTCAACGCAGGTGCAGTACAATCACAATTCAACACAGGTCGAGTACAATCACAATTCAACACAGGTCGAGTACAATCACAATTCAACACAGGTCGAGTACAATCACAATTCAACACAGGTCGAGTACAATCACAATTCAACGCAGGTCAAGTACAATCACAATTCAACGCAGGTCGAGTACAATCACAATTCAACGCAGGTCAAGTACAATCACAATTCAACGCAGGGGGAGTACAATCACAATTCAACACAGGTCAAGTACAATCACAATTCAACACAGGTCGAGTACAATCACAATTCAAGACACGTCGAGTACAATCACAATTCAACGCAGGTCGAGTACAATCACAATTCAACACAGGTCGAGTACAATCACAATTCAACACACGTCAAGTACAATCACAATTCAACACAGGTCGAGTACAATCACAATTCAACACAGGTCGAGCACAATCACAATTCAACACAGGTCGAGTACAATCACAATTCAACACAGGTCGACTACAATCACAATTCAACACAGGTCGAGTACAATCACAATTCAACACAGGTCGAGTACAATCACAATTCAACACACGTCAAGTACAATCACAATTCAACACAGGTCGACTACAATCACAATTCAACACAGGTCGAGCACAATCACAATTCAACGCAGGTCAAGTACAATCACAATTCAACACAGGTCGAGTACAATCACAATTCAACACAGGTAGAGCACAATCACAATTCAACACAGGTCGAGTACAATCACAATTCAACACAGGTCGAGCACAATCACAATTCAACACACGTCAAGTACAATCACAATTCAACACAGGTCGAGTACAATCACAATTCAACACACGTCAAGTACAATCACAATTCAACACAGGTCGAGTACAATCACAATTCAACACAGGTCGAGCACAATCACAATTCAACACAGGTCGAGTACAATCACAATTCAACACAGGTCGACTACAATCACAATTCAACACAGGTCGAGTACAATCACAATTCAACACAGGTCGAGTACAATCACAATTCAACACACGTCAAGTACAATCACAATTCAACACAGGTCGACTACAATCACAATTCAACACAGGTCGAGCACAATCACAATTCAACACACGTCAAGTACAATCACAATTCAACACAGGTCGACTACAATCACAATTCAACACAGGTCGAGTACAATCACAATTCAACACACGTCAAGTACAATCACAATTCAACACAGGTCGACTACAATCACAATTCAACACAGGTCGAGCACAATCACAATTCAACACAGGTCGAGTACAATCACAATTCAACACAGGTCGAGTACAATCACAATTCAACACAGGTCGAGTACAATCACAATTATTCATTGTTTAAGTTTTTACAAAATACCACAAAAAAATTCCACCGTACATAAATAATTTTGAAACACAATTCCACAGGAATTTTTTAAACCGGAATTTAATAACGTCGTAAATAATTTGTAAATGTAAATAAAATTCCACCAGACTGACGTAGACGTTTACGACTGTTGTTACGTTGTTGTAAGTGATTTACATATTTACCTGTCGTTATTACACCTGTCGTTATTATATCTGTCGTTATTACACCTGTCGTTATTACACCTGTCGTTATTATATATGTCGTTATTATATCTGTTGTTATTACACCTGTCGTTATTATATCTGTCGTTATTATACCTGTCGTTATTATACCTGTCGTTATTATGCATGTCGTTATTATATCTGTCGTTATTACACCTGTCGTTATTATATCTGTCGTTATTATACCTGTCGTTATTATATATGTCGTTATTATATCTGTTGTTATTACACCTGTCGTTATTATATCTGTCGTAATTACACCTGTCGTTATTATATCTGTTGTTATTACACCTGTCGTTATTATATCTGTTGTTATTACACCTGTCGTTATTACACCTGCCGTTATTACACCTGTCGTTATTATACCTGTCGTTATTATACCTGTCGTTATTATACCTGTCGTAATTACACCTGTCGTTATTATATCTGTCGTTATTATATCTGTCGTTATTATACCTGTCGTTATTATACCTGTCGTTATTATACCTGTCGTTATTATACCTGTCGTTATTATACCTGTCGTTATTATACCTGTCGTTATTATATCTGTCGTTATTATACCTGTCGTTATTATACCTGTCGTTATTATACCTGTCGTTATTATACCTGTCGTTATTATATCTGTCGTTATTATACCTGTCGTTACCTGTCGTTATACCTGTCGTTATTATATCTGTCGTTATTATACCTGTCGTTATTATACCTGTCGTTATTATATCTGTCGTTATTATACCTGTCGTTATTATACATGCCGTTATTATACCTGTCGTTATTATACCTGTCGTTATTATACCTGTCGTTATTATACCTGTCGTTATTATATCTGTCGTTATTATATCTGTCGTTATTATATCTGTCGTTATTATATCTGTCGTTATTACACCTGTCGTTATTACACCTGTCGTTATTATGTCTGTCGTTATTATATCTGTCGTTATTATATCTGTCGTTATTATACCTGTCGTTATTACACCTGTCGTTATTATACCTGTCGTAATTATATCTGTTGTTATTATACCTGTCGTTATTATATCTGTCGTTATTACACCTGTCGTTATTATATCTGTCGTTATTACACCTGTCGTTATTATATCTGCCGTTATTACACCTGTCGTTATTACACCTGCCGTTATTACACCTGTCGTTATTATATATGTCGTTATTATATCTGTCGTAATTATATCTGTCGTTATTACACCTGTCGTTATTACACCTGTCGTTATTATATATGTCGTTATTATATCTGTCGTAATTATATCTGTCGTTATTACACCTGTCGTTATTATATCTGTCGTTATTACACTTGTCGTTATTATATCTGCCGTTATTACACCTGTCGTTATTACACCTGCCGTTATTACACCTGTCGTTATTATATCTGTCGTTATTATATCTGTCGTTATTATATCTGTTGTTATTAAACCTGTCGTTATTATATCTGTCGTAATTACACCTGTCGTTATTATATCTGTTGTTATTACATCTGTCGTTATTACACCTGTCGTTATTATATCTGTTGTTATTACACCTGTCGTTATTATATCTGTCGTTATTGCACCTGTCGTTATGTCTGTCGTTATTGCACCTGTCGTTATTATACCTGTCGTTATTATATCTGTCGTTATTACACCTGTCATTATTATACCTATCGTTATTACACCTGTCGTTATTATACCTGTCGTTATAACACCTGTCGTTATTACACCTGTCGTTATTACACCTGTCGTTATTACACCTGTCGTTATTATATCTGTCGTTATTACACCTGTCGTTATTATACCTGTCGTTATTACACCTGTCGTTAGTATACTTGTCGTTATTATATCTGTCGTTATTACACCTGTCGTTATTACACCTGCCGTTATTACACCTGTCGTTATTATATCTGTCGTTATTATATCTGTCGTTATTACACCTGTCGTTATTACACCTGTCGTTATTATGTCTGTCGTTATTACACCTGTCGTTATTATACCTGTCGTTATTATACCTGTCGTTATTATACCTGTCGTTATTATACCTGTCGTTATTACACCTGTCTTTATTATACCTGTCGTTATTACACCTGTCGTTATTATACCTGTCGTTATTACACCTGTCGTAATTACACCTGTCGTTACTATACCTGTCGTTATTATATATGTTATTACATCTGTCGTTATTATATCTGTCGTTATTATACCTGTCGTTATTATATCTGTCGTTCTTGTTTACTTGTTATTATACAGTTCTGGAGGTGGGAAGTACAGTACCTGTACTCTGAAGGATGAGTGAGGATGTTACAGTTCTGGAGGTGGGAAGTACAGTACCTGTACTCTGAAGGATGAGTGAGGATGTTACAGTTCTGGAGGTGGGAAGTACAGTACCTGTACTCTGAAGGATGAGTGAGGATGTTACAGTTCTGGTGGTGGGAAGTACAGTACCTGCACTCTGAAGGATGAGTGAGGATGTTACAGTTCTGGTAGTGGGAAGTACAGTACCTATACTCTGAAGGATGAGTGAGGATGTTACAGTTCTGGAGGTGGGAAGTACAGTACCTGTACTCTGAAGGATGAGTGAGGATGTTACAGTTCTGGAGGTGGGAAGTACAGTACCTGTACTCTGAAGGATGAGTGAGGATGTTACAGTTCTGGAGGTGGGAAGTACAGTACCTGTACTCTGAAGGATGAGTGAGGATGTTACAGTTCTGGAGGTGGGAAGTACAGTACCTGTACTCTGAAGGATGGGTGAGGATGTTACAGTTCTGGAGGTGGGAAGTACAGTACCTGCACTCTGAAGGATGAGTGAGGATGTTACAGTTCTGGAGGTGGGAAGTACAGTACCTGCACTCTGAAGGATGAGTGAGGATGTTACAGTTCTGGAGGTGGGAAGTACAGTACCTGTACTCTGAAGGATGAGTGAGGATGTTACAGTTCTGGAGGTGGGAAGTACAGTACCTGCACTCTGAAGGATGAGTGAGGATGTTACAGTTCTGGAGGTGGGAAGTACAGTACCTGCACTCTGAAGGATGAGTGAGGATGTTACAGTTCTGGAGGTGGGAAGTACAGTACCTGCACTCTGAAGGATGAGTGAGGATGTTACAGTTCTGGAGGTGGGAAGTACAGTACCTGCACTCTGAAGGATGAGTGAGGATGTTACAGTTCTGGAGGTGGGAAGTACAGTACCTGTACTCTGAAGGATGAGTGAGGATGTTACAGTTCTGGAGGTGGGAAGTACAGTACCTGTACTCTGAAGGATGAGTGAGGATGTTACAGTTCTGGAGGTGGGAAGTACAGTACCTGCACTCTGAAGGATGAGTGAGGATGTTACAGTTCTGGAGGTGGGAAGTACAGTACCTGTACTCTGAAGGATGAGTGAGGATGTTACAGTTCTGGAGGTGGGAAGTACAGTACCTGTACTCTGAAGGATGAGTGAGGATGTTACAGTTCTGGAGGTGGGAAGTACAGTACCTGTACTCTGAAGGATGAGTGAGGATGTTACAGTTCTGGAGGTGGGAAGTACAGTACCTGCACTCTGAAGGATGAGTGAGGATGTTACAGTTCTGGAGGTGGGAAGTACAGTACCTGTACTCTGAAGGATGAGTGAGGATGTTACAGTTCTGGAGGTGGGAAGTACAGTACCTGTACTCTGAAGGATGAGTGAGGATGTTACAGTTCTGGAGGTGGGAAGTACAGTACCTGCACTCTGAAGGATGAGTGAGGATGTTACAGTTCTGGAGGTGGGAAGTACAGTACCTGTACTCTGAAGGATGAGTGAGGATGTTACAGTTCTGGAGGTGGGAAGTACAGTACCTGTACTCTGAAGGATGAGTGAGGATGTTACAGTTCTGGTGGTGGGAAGTACAGTACCTGCACTCTGAAGGATGAGTGAGGATGTTACAGTTCTGGAGGTGGGAAGTACAGTACCTGTACTCTGAAGGATGAGTGAGGATGTTACAGTTCTGGAGGTGGGAAGTACAGTACCTGCACTCTGAAGGATGAGTGAGGATGTTACAGTTCTGGAGGTGGGAAGTACAGTACCTGCACTCTGAAGGATGAGTGAGGATGTCACAGTTCTGGAGGTGGGAAGTACAGTACCTGCACTCTGAAGGATGAGTGAGGATGTCACAGTTCTGGAGGTGGGAAGTACAGTACCTGTACTCTGAAGGATGAGTGAGGATGTTACAGTTCTGGAGGTGGGAAGTACAGTACCTGCACTCTGAAGGATGAGTGAGGATGTTACAGTTCTGGAGGTGGGAAGTACAGTACCTGCACTCTGAAGGATGAGTGAGGATGTTACAGTTCTGGAGGTGGGAAGTACAGTACCTGTACTCTGGAGGATGGGTGAGGATGTTACAGTTCTGGAGGTGGGAAGTACAGTACCTGCACTCTGAAGGATGAGTGAGGATGTTACAGTTCTGGAGGTGGGAAGTACAGTACCTGAACTCTGAAGGATGAGTGAGGATGTTACAGTTCTGGAGGTGGGAAGTACAGTACCTGCACTCTGAAGGATGAGTGAGGATGTTACAGTTCTGGAAGTGGGAAGTACAGTACCTGCACTCTGAAGGATGAGTGAGGATGTTACAGTTCTGGAGGTGGGAAGTACAGTACCTGTATTCTGAAGGATGAGTGAGGATGTTACAGTTCTGTAGGTGGGAAGTACTGTACCTGCACTCTGAAGGATGAGTGAGGATGTTACAGTTCTGGAGGTGGGAAGTACAGTACCTGCACTCTGAAGGATGAGTGAGGATGTCACAGTTCTGGAGGTGGGAAGTACAGTACCTGCACTCTGAAGGATGAGTGAGGATGTTACAGTGTCTCAGGTACAGTTAAACTGCTAAACACTGCCACAACTACAGTCAAACTGGCCTCTCACCTCCTGTATCATCCAGCTCTTGGGTTACAGCTGCTGGGGTAACTATTATGTAATATATCACTTGCCTGGGACGTTAATGGCCGCCTGTGTTGTGTGTTGTGTTGTGTGTTGTGTGTGTTTTGTGTTGTGTGTTTTGTGTTGTGTGTTGTGTTGTGTGTTGTGTGTGTTTTGTGTTGTGTGTTGTGTTGTGAGGTGTGTTGTGTTGTGTGTTGTGTTGTGTGTTGTGTTGTGTTTTGTGTTGTGTGTTGTGTTGTGTGTTGTGTGTTGTGTGTGTTTTGTGTTGTGTGTTGTGTGTTGTGTGTGTTTTGTGTTGTGTGTTGTGTTGTGTGTTTTGTGTTGTGTGTTGTGTTGTGTTTTGTGTTTTGTTGTGTGTTGTGTTGTGTGTTGTGAGGTGTGTTGTGTTGTGTTGTGTGTTGTGTTGTGTGTTGTGAGGTGTGTTGTGTTGTGTTGTGTGTTGTGTTGTGTGTTGTGTTGTGTTTTGTGTTGTGTGTTGTGTTGTGTTTTGTGTTGTGTGTTTTGTGTTGTGTGTTGTTTTGTGTGTTGTGAGGTGTGTTGTGTTGTGTTGTGTGTTGTGTTGTGTGTGTTTTGTGTTGTGTGTTGTGTGTGTGTTGTGTTGTGTGTGTTTTGTGTTGTGTGTTGTGTGTTGTGTTGTGTGTTGTGTGTGTTTTGTGTTGTGTTTTGTGTTGTGTGTTGTGTTGTGTGTTGTGTTGTGTTTTGTGTTGTGTGTTGTGTTGTGTTTTGTGTTGTGTTGTGTGTTGTGTTGTGTTTTGTGTTGTGTGTTGTGTTGTGTGTTGTGTTGTGTGTTGTGTTGTGTGTTGTGTTGTGTGTTGTGTTGTGTTTTGTGTTGTGTGTTGTGTTGTGTTTTGTGTTGTGTGTTGTTTTGTGTTTTGTGTTGTGTGTTGTGTTGTGTGTTGTGTTGTGTTTTGTGTTGTGTGTTGTGTTGTGTTTTGTGTTGTGTGTTGTGTTGTGTTTTGTGTTGTGTGTTGTGTTGTGTTTTGTGTTGTGTGTTGTGTTTTGTGTTGTGTGTTGTGTTGTGTTTTGTGTTGTGTGTTGTGTTGTGTGTTGTGTTGTGTGTTGTGTTGTGTTTTGTGTTGTGTGTTGTGTTGTGTTTTGTGTTGTGTGTTGTGTTGTGTTTTGTGTTGTGTGTTGTGTTGTGTGTTGTGTTGTGTTTTGTGTTGTGTGTTGTGTTGTGTTTTGTGTTGTGTTGTGTGTTGTGTTGTGTTTTGTGTTGTGTGTTGTGTTGTGTGTTGTGTTGTGTTTTGTGTTGTGTGTTGTGTTGTGTTTTGTGTTGTGTGTTGTGTTGTGTTTTGTGTTGTGTGTTGTGTTGTGTGTTGTGTTGTGTGTTGTGTTGTGTTTTGTGTTGTGTGTTGTGTTATGTTTTGTGTTGTGTGTTGTGTTGTGTTTTGTGTTGTGTGTTGTGTTTTGTGTTGTGTGTTGTGTTGTGTTTTGTGTTGTGTGTTGTGTTGTGTGTTGTGTTGTGTGTTGTGTTGTGTGTTGTGTGTTGTGTTGGGTTTTGTGTTGTGTGTTGTGTTGTGTTTTGTGTTGTGTGTTGTGTTGTGTGTTGTGTTGTGTTTTGTGTTGTGTGTTGTGTTGTGTTTTGTGTTGTGTTTTGTGTTGTGTGTTTTGTGTTGTGTGTTGTGTTGTGTTTTGTGTTTTGTTGTGTGTTGTGAGGTGTGGTGTTGTGTTGTGTGTTGTGTTGTGTTGTGTTGTGTTGTGTGTTGTGTGTTGTGTTGTGTTTTGTTGTGTGTTGTGAGGTGTGTTGTGTTGTGTTTTGTGTTTTGTTGTGTGTTGTGAGGTGTGGTGTTGTGTTGTGTGTTGTGTTGTGTTGTGTTGTGTTGTGTGTTGTGTTGTGTTGTGTTGTGTTGTGTTGTGTGTTGTGTGTTGTGTGTTGTGTTGTGTTGTGTGTTGTGTTGTGTTGTGTTGTGTTGTGTTGTGTTGTGTTGTGTGTTGTGTGTTGTGTTGTGTTGTGTTGTGTGTTGTGTGTTGTGTTGTGTTGTGTTGTGTTGTGTTTTGTGTTGTGTTGTGTTGTGTTGTGTGTTGTGTGTTGTGTTGTGTTGTGTTGTGTTGTGTTGTGTTGTGTGTTGTGTGTTGTGTTGTGTTGTGTTGTGTTGTGTGTTGTGTGTTGTGTTGTGTTGTGTTGTGTTGTGTTGTGTTGTGTTGTGTGTTGTGTGTTGTGTTGTGTTGTGTTGTGTTGTGTGTTGTGTTGTGTTGTGTTGTGTTGTGTTGTGTTGTGTTGTGTGTTGTGTGTTGTGTTGTGTTGTGTTGTGTTGTGTGTTGTGTGTTGTGTTGTGTTGTGTTGTGTTGTGTTGTGTGTTGTGTGTTGTGTTGTGTTGTGTGTTGTGTTGTGTTGTGTTGTGTTGTGTTGTGTTGTGTGTTGTGTTGTGTTGTGTGTTGTGTTGTGTTGTGTTGTGTTGTGTTGTGTGTTGTGTGTTGTGTTGTGTTGTGTTGTGTTGTGTTGTGTGTTGTGTTGTGTTGTGTGTTGTGTTGTGTTGTGTTGTGTTGTGTTGTGTGTTGTGTGTTGTGTTGTGTTGTGTTGTGTTGTGTTGTGTGTTGTGTTGTGTTGTGTTGTGTTGTGTTGTGTTGTGTATCCTGACCGACTTTCCTCTTTTAACATTTACAAGCAGTAGCTTGAGAATGCGTCTTCGGGTCGGCTTGGAACTTTCACCGCTGATGTATGTCATTGAGAGCAAATTTCTGAGTGTTACTGGACTGTGCAGGTGTCAGTTTACCATTTTAATTAAATTTTGGGACTATTTTTCTCCTGCAAAATTTTAATATATCTTTCGATCGGTTTCAAACTTGCATCAATAATCTTGACGTAATTAACAACTTAAAGGTATTATTTATTTTGATAACTGGAGAATGCATCTTTAGATAGGCTTCAAACTTTATATGCTGGGTAATTATGTTCATGGGAATATTGACCTTATTGTTAGGGTCTGTAAGTCTCAATTTTCCAGTTTGTCTTAAATTGGGATTTTGTTTTCTGGTGGATAACTGGGGAAATGCATCATCCGATCGGCATCAAACTCTACTGTGGAACAAGTGTTGCTGGAGGTGTTGTGTCAGGTAGGACTAACACGGTTGATGTTCACAGTTGTGTATTACTTGCTGTAGGAGGGGCGGCGCCCCCTTCTGTCTGGTTCCTGACCACTCCTGGCTAGTTCTGAGCACCCTTTGCTAGTTCTGACCACTCATGGCCATTCCTGGCTAGTGCTGACCACTCATGGCCATTCCTGGCTAGTCCTGACCACTCATGGCCATTCCTGGCTAGTCCTGACCACTCATGGCCATTCCTGGCTAGTCCTGACCACTCAGGGCCATTCCAGGCTAGTGCTGACCTCTCATGGCCATTCATGGCTAGTCCTGACCACACATGGCCATTCCTGGCTAGTCCTGACCATTTTGACCAGTCTTGGCTAGTCTTTACAACTGACTACTACTGACTACGCCTGAGGAGTCCTGACCACTCCTGGGTAGTCTTGACCAGTCCTGGCTAGTCCTGATCACTCCTGACCACTCCAGACCACTCCTGGGTAGTCTTGACCAGTTCTGGCTAGTGCTGATCACTCCTGACCATTACAGACCACTCCTGGGTAGTCTTGACCAGTCCTTGCTAGTCCTGATCACTCCTGATCACTCCAGACCACTCCTGGGTAGTCTTGACCAGTCCTGGCTAATCCTGATCACTCCAGACCTCTCCAGACCACTCCTGGGTAGTCTTGACCAGTCCTGGCTAGTCCTGATCACTCCTGACCACTCCAGACCACTCCTGGGTAGTCTTGACCAGTCCTGGCTAGTCCTGATCACTCCAGACCTCTCCAGACCACTCCTGGGTAGTCTTGACCAGTCCTGGCTAGTCCTGATCACTCCTGACCACTCCAGACCACTCCTGGCTAGTCTTGACCAGTCCTGGCTAGTGCTGATCACTCCAGACCTCTCCAGACCACTCCTGGGTAGTCTTGACCAGTCCTGGCTAGTCCTGATCACTCCTGACCACTCCAGACCACTCCTGGGTAGTCTTGACCAGTCCTGGCTAGTCCTGATCACTCCAGACCTCTCCAGACCACTCCTGGGTAGTCTTGACCAGTCCTGGCTAGTCCTGATCACTCCTGACCACTCCAGACCACTCCTGGGTAGTCTTGACCAGTCCTGGCTAGTCCTGATCACTCTTGACCACTCCAGACCACTCCTGGGTAGTCTTGACCAGTCCTGGCTAGTCCTGATCACTCCTGACCAGTCCTGGCTAGTCCTGATCACTCCTGACCAGTCCTGGCTAGTCCTGATCACTCCTGACCACTCCAGACCACTCCTGGGTAGTCTTGACCAGTTCTGGCTAGTGCTGATCACTCCTGACCATTCCAGACCACTCCTGGGTAGTCTTGACCAGTCCTTGCTAGTCCTGATCACTCCTGACCACTCCAGACCACTCCTGGGTAGTCTTGACCAGTCCTGGCTAATCCTGATCACTCCAGACCTCTCCAGACCACTCCTGGGTAGTCTTGACCAGTCCTGGCTAGTCCTGATCACTCCTGACCACTCCAGACCACTCCTGGGTAGTCTTGACCAGTCCTGGCTAGTCCTGATCACTCCAGACCTCTCCAGACCACTCCTGGGTAGTCTTGACCAGTCCTGGCTAGTCCTGATCACTCCTGACCACTCCAGACCACTCTTGGGTAGTCTTGACCAGTCCTGGCTAGTCCTGATCACTCCAGACCTCTCCAGACCACTCCTGGGTAGTCTTGACCAGTCCTGGCTAGTGCTGATCACTCCTCACCACTCCAGACCACTCCTGGGTAGTCTTGACCAGTCCTGGCTAGTTCTGATCACTCCTGACCAGTCCTGGCTAGTCCTGATCACTCCTGACCACTCCAGACCACTCCTGGGTAGTCTTGACCAGTTCTGGCTAGTGCTGATCACTCCTGACCATTCCAGACCACTCCTGGGTAGTCTTGACCAGTCCTTGCTAGTCCTAATCACTCCTGACCACTCCAGACCACTCCTGAGTAGTCTTGACCAGTCCTGGCTAGTCCTGATCACTCCAGACCTCTCCAGACCACTCCTGGGTAGTCTTGACCAGTCCTGGCTAGTCCTGATCACTCCTGACCACTCCAGACCACTCCTGGGTAGTCTTGACCAGTTCTGGCTAGTGCTGATCACTCCTGACCATTCCAGACCACTCCTGGGTAGTCTTGACCAGTCCTTGCTAGTCCTGATCACTCCTGACCACTCCAGACCACTCCTGGGTAGTCTTGACCAGTCCTGGCTAGTCCTGATCACTTTTGACCACTCCAGACCACTGCTGGGTAGTCTTGACCAGTTCTGGCTAGTCCTGATCACTCCTGACCACTCCAGACCACTCCTGGGTAGTCATGACCAGTCCTGGCTAGTCCTGATCACTCCAGACCTCTCCAGACCACTGCTGGGTAGTCTTGACCAGTCCTGGCTAGTCCTGATCACTCCTGACCACTCCAGACCACTCCTGGGTAGTCATGACCAGTCCTGGCTAGTCCTGATCACTCCAGACCTCTCCAGACCACTGCTGGGTAGTCTTGACCAGTCCTGGCTAGTCCTGATCACTCCTGACCACTCCGGACCACTCCTGGGTAGTCATGACCAGTCCTGGCTAGTCCTGATCACTCCAGACCTCTCCAGACCACTCCTGGGTAGTCTTGACCAGTCCTGGCTAGTCCTGATCACTCCAGACCTCTCCAGACCACTGTTGGGTAGTCTTGACCAGTTCTGGCTAGTCCTGATCACTCCTGACCACTCCAGACCACTCCTGGGTAGTCATGACCAGTCCTGGCTAGTCTTGATCACTCCAGACCTCTCCAGACCACTGCTGGGTAGTCTTGACCAGTTCTGGCTAGTCCTGATCACTCCTGACCACTCCAGACCACTCCTGGGTAGTCAAGACCAGTCCTGGCTAGTCCTGATCACTCCAGACCTCTCCAGACCTCTCCAGACCACTCCGTAATAAGACAGTTGTTCTCACATTATCAGAAAAACAGTCACAGTTCTGTCACTGGTTTAGTTCACAAAATAAATTCTTTTGTGGAGAGTAAAATATGGTCTCTGTTTCGCCCCTTCGTGAGCTGAAGTCCAGAATGGTTCGAAACGTTGTCTAGTGCCCTCTCCAAGAGTGAGAGGATTCGTGAGGTCATGAGACAGCTCAGATACACTGAAATGGTGAAAGAAATTGTAGAACTGGAGAAGAGTTTGGCTGCATGGTCTGGAACAGTGTCTTCACTCCATGGTCTGGAACAGTGTCTTCACTCCATGGTCTGGAACAGTGTCTTCACTCCATGGTCTGGAACAGTGTCTTCACTCCATGGTCTGGAACAGTGTCTTCACTCCATGGTCTGGAACAGTGTCTTTACTCCATGGTCTGGAACAGTGTCTTTACTCCATGGTCTGGAACAGTGTCTTTACTCCATGGTCTGGAACAGTGTCTTTACTCCATGGTCTGGAACAGTGTCTTTACTCCATGGTCTGGAACAGTGTCTTTACTCCATGCTCTGGAACAGTGTCTTTACTCCATGCTCTGGAACAGTGTCTTTACTCCATGGTCTGGAACAGTGTCTTCACTCCATGGTCTGGAACAGTGTCTTTACTCCATTGTCTGGAACAGTGTCTTTACTCCATGGTCTGGAACAGTGTCTTTACTCCATTGTCTGGAACAGTGTCTTTACTCCATGGTCTGGAACAGTGTCTTTACTCCATGCTCTGGAACAGTGTCTTTACTCCATGCTCTGGAACAGTGTCTTTACTCCATGCTCTGGAACAGTGTCTTTACTCCATGGTCTGGAACAGTGTCTTCACTCCATGGTCTGGAACAGTGTCTTTACTCCATTGTCTGGAACAGTGTCTTTACTCCATTGTCTGGAACAGTGTCTTTACTCCATGGTCTGGAACAGTGTCTTTACTCCATTGTCTGGAACAGTGTCTTTACTCCATGGTCTGGAACAGTGTCTTTACTCCATGCTCTGGAACAGTGTCTTTACTCCATGCTCTGGAACAGTGTCTTTACTCCATGCTCTGGAACAGTGTCTTTACTCCATTGTCTGGAACAGTGTCTTTACTCCATGCTCTGGAACAGTGTCTTTACTCCATGCTCTGGAACAGTGTCTTTACTCCATGCTCTGGAACAGTGTCTTTACTCCATTGTCTGGAACAGTGTCTTTACTCCATGGTCTGGAACAGTGTCTTTACTCCATGGTCTGAAACAGTGTCTTTACTCCATGGTCTGGAACAGTGTCTTTACTCCATGCTCTGGAACAGTGTCTTTACTCCATGCTCTGGAACAGTGTCTTTACTCCATGGTCTGGAACAGTATCTTTACTCCATGGTCTGGAACAGTGTCTTTACTCCATGGTCTGGAACAGTGTCTTCACTCCATGGTCTGGAACAGTGTCTTCACTCCATGGTCTGGAACAGTGTCTTTACTCCATGGTCTGGAACAGTGTCTTCACTCCATGGTCTGGAACAGTGTCTTTACTCCAATGTCTGGAACAGTGTCTTTACTCCATGGTCTGGAACAGTATCTTTACTCCATGGTCTGGAACAGTGTCTTCACTCCATGGTCTGGAACAATGTCTTTACTCCATGGTCTGGAACAATGTCTTTACTCCATGGTTTGGAACAATGTCTTTACTCCATGGTCTGGAACAACGTCTTTCCTCCATGGTCTGGAACAGTGTCTTCACTCCATGGTCTGGAACAATGTCTTTACTCCATGGTCTGGAACAATGTCTTTACTCCATGGTTTGGAACAATGTCTTTACTCCATGGTCTGGAACAATGTCTTTCCTCCATGGTCTGGAACAGTGCCTTCACTCCATGGTCTGGAACAATGTCTTTACTCCATGGTTTGGAACAATGTTTTTACTCCATGGTTTGGAAGAATGTACTCACACCATGGTCTGGAACAATATCTCCACACTACGTTCTGGAACAATATATCCACACCACAGTCTGGAACAATATCTCCACGCCACGGTCTGGAACAATATCTCCACACCACGGTCTGGAACAATATCTCCACACCACGGTCTGGAACAATATCTCCACACCACGGTCTGGAACAATATCTCCACGCCACGGTCTGGAACAATATCTCCACACCACGGTCTGGAACAATATTTCCACACCACGGTCTGGAACAATATCTCCACACCACGGTCTGGAAAAAAATCTCCACACCACGGTCTGGAACAAAATCTCCACACCACGGTCTGGAACAATATCTCCACACCACGGTCTGGAACAATATCTCCACACCACGTTCTGGAACAATATCTCCACACCACGGTCTGGAACAATATCTCCACACCACGGTCTGGAACAATATCTCCACACCACGGTCTGGAACAATATCTCCACACCACGTTCTGGAACAATATCTCCACACGGTCTGGAACAATATCTCCACACCACGGTCTGGAACAATATCTCCACACCACGGTCTGGAACAATATCTCCACACCACGGTCTGGAACAATATCTCCACACGGTCTGGAACAATATCTCCGCACCACGGTCTGGAACAATATCTCCACACCACGTTCTGGAACAATATCTCCACACGGTCTGGAACAATATCTCCGCACCACGGTCTGGAACAATATCTCCACACCACGGTCTGGAACAATATCTCCACACCACGGTCTGGAACAATATCTCCACACCACGGTCTGGAACAATATTTCCACACCACGGTCTGGAACAATATCTCCACACCACGGTCTGGAAAAAAATCTCCACACCACGGTCTGGAAAAAAATCTCCACACCACGGTCTGGAACAAAATCTCCACACCACGGTCTGGAACAAAATCTCCACACCACGTTCTGGAACAATATCTCCACACGGTCTGGAACAATATCTCCACACCACGGTCTGGAACAATATCTCCACACCACGGTCTGGAACAATATCTCCACACCACGGTCTGGAACAATATCTCCACACCACGGTCTGGAACAATATCTCCACACCACGGTCTGGAACAATATCTCCACACCACGGTCTGGAACAATATCGCCACACCACGGTCTGGAACAATATCTCCACACCACGGTCTGGAACAATATCGCCACGCCACGGTCTGGAACAATATCTCCACACCACGGTCTGGAACAATATCTCCACACCACGGTCTGGAACAATATCTCCACACCACGGTCTGGAACAATATCGCCACACCACGGTCTGGAACAATATCTCCACACCACGGTCTGGAACAATATCTCCACGCCACGGTCTGGAACAATATCTCCACACCACGGTCTGGAACAATATCTCCACACCACGGTCTGGAACAATATCTCCACACCACGGTCTGGAACAATATCTCCAGGTTGGGGGACTGATTCCCCACAAACACTAGTTCCTCAAGACTGATGGACTGATTACATCTTAATTTCACTACTACACCTGCTGTCTCTTTCTGACTGAAGACGCCCACTGTGTAGACTGAATGTGTCCTGAAGTGTTTCTCGAAGAGGAGAAAATCGTTGCTTTTGGTCGATTTATCTGGGAAGGGGTATGCGCCCCCCATCCCTCCTATTTATCTGGGAAGGGGTATTTGCCCCCTTCCCCCCTATTTATCTGGGAAGGGGTATATGCCCCCTTCCGTCCTATTTATCTGGGAAAGGGTATGCTACCCCCTTCCTTCCTATTTATCTGGGGAAGGGTATGCTACCCTCTTCCGTCCTATTTATCTGGGGATGGGTATGCTACCTCCTTCCCCCCTATTTATCTGGGGAAGGGTACGCTACCCCCTTCCGTCCTATTTATCTGGGGAAGGGTATGCTACCCCCTTCCCTCCTATTTATCTGGGGAAGGGTATGCTACCCCCTTCCCTCCTATTTATCTGGAGATGGGTATGCTACCCCCTTCCCTTCTGTTTATTTGGGGAGGGGTATGCTACCCCCTTCCCTTCTGTTTATCTGGGGAGGGGTATGCTACCCCCTTCCCTTCTGTTTATCTGTGGAGGGGTATGCTACCCCCTTCCCTTCTGTTTATCTGGGGAGGGGTATGCTATCCCCCTTCCCTTCTGTTTATCTGGGGAGGGGTATGCTACCCCCTTCCCTTCTGTTTATTTGGGGAGGGGTATGCTACCCCCTTCCCTTCTGTTTATTTGGGGAGAGGTATGCTACCCCTTCCCTCCTGTTTATATGGGGAGGGGTATGCTACCCCCTTCCCTTCTGTTTATCTGGGGAGGGATATGCTACCCCCTTCCCTTCTGTTTATTTGGGGAGGGGTATGCTACCCCCTTCCCTTCTGTTTATTTGGGGAGGGGTATGCTACCCCCTTCCCTTCTGTTTATCTGGGGAGGGGTATGCTAACCCCTTCCCTTCTGTTTATCTGGGGAGGGGTATGCTACCCCCTTCCGTCATATTTACCTGGGGAAGGGTACGGGGTTTTAATAGCTCTACGTCAGTTACCTACTATTTCCTATATTCTCCACTTATTAAGGATTATATAGACAGTATAATAACCTGTGTGATATGTCAAGATATATTATTAATGAAAATAAGATACCAGATATATTAAGCAAATTTCATAAATTTGCTTGTAACAGATAAGTGACCTGTAGATATAAATCCAGATGTTCTCCTGTTAACCCTTTTGGGATTCCTAGGCCTTTTGTGTATCCATATGCTCTTGTGCTACCGTCCGCGGGATAGATATGAGGTGCACGAACTAGCCACTACCATCCACAGGATGGATATGAGGTACACAATAAACTAGCCACTACCATCCACAGGATGGATATGAGGTACACAATAAACTAGCCACTACCATCCACAGGATGGATATGAGGTACACAATAAACTAGCCACTACCATCCACAGGATGGATATGAGGTACACAATAAACTAGCCACTACCATCCAAAGGATGGATATGAGGTACACAATAAACTAGACACTACCATCCACAGGATGGATATGAGGTGCACAATAAACTAGCCACTACCATCCACAGGATGGATATGAGGTACACAATAAACTAGCCACTACCACCCACAGGATGGATATAAGGTACACAATAAACTAGCCACTACCATCCAAAGGATGGATATGAGGTACACAATAAACTAGCCACTACCATCCAAAGGATGGATATGAGGTACACAATAAACTAGCCACTACCATCCAAAGGATGGATATGAGGTACACAATAAACAAGACACTACCATCCACAGGATGGATATGAGGTACACAATAAACTAGCCACTACCACCCACAGGATGGATATAAGGTACACAATAAACTAGCCACTACCATCCAAAGGATGGATATGAGGTACACAATAAACTAGCCACTACCATCCAAAAGATGGATATGAGGTACACAATAAAGTAGCCACTACCATCCAAAGGATGGATATGAGGTACACAATAAACTAGCCACTACCATCCAAAGGATGGATATGAGGTACACAATAAACTAGCCACTACCATCCACAGGATGGATATGAGGTACACAATAAACTAGCCACTACCATCCACAGGATGGATATGAGGTACACAATAAACTAGCCACTACCATCCACAGGATGGATATGAGGTACACAATAAACTAGCCACTACCATCCACAGGATGGATATGAGGTACACAATAAACTAGCCACTACCATCCACAGGATGGATATGAGGTACACAAACTAGCCACTTCGGTAGCAAGATCAAAATCTAAATCAATTAATGGGTCAGCCTCAACCCTGTCCAGGCATTCCTGGTTATGGTTTATCAATTGGGAAAGAGAGACAGAGAAACAAAGATAGAGAGACAGACAGAAAGACAGAGAGAGAGAGAGAGACAGAGACAGAGACAGAGACAGAGACAGAGAGAGACAGACAGAGACAGAGACAGAGACAGAGAGAGAGAGAGAGAGACAGAGACAGAGACAGAGAGAGAGAGAGAGAGAGAGAGAGAGAGAGAGAGAGAGAGAGACAGAGACAGAGACAGAGAGAGAGAGAGAGAGAGAGAGACAGAGACAGAGACAGAGACAGAGACAGAGAGACAGAGACAGAGACAGAGACAGAGACAGAGACAGAGACAGAGACAGAGAGAGAGAGAGAGAGAGAGAGAGAGAGAGAGAGACAGAGACAGAGAGAGAGAGAGAGAGAGAGAGAGAGAGACAGAGACAGAGACAGAGACAGAGAGAGAGAGAGAGAGAGAGAGAGAGAGACAGAGACAGAGACAGAGAGAGAGAGAGAGAGAGAGAGAGAGAGAGAGAGAGAGAGAGACAGAGACAGAGACAGAGACAGAGAGAGAGAGAGAGAGAGAGAGAGAGAGAGAGAGAGACAGAGACAGAGAGAGAGAGAGAGAGAGAGAGAGAGAGAGAGAGAGAGAGAGAGAGAGAGAGAGACTGTTGTTGTTATTGGAGGTCTGAAAATAGATAAGTTGCAGAGTCCTGGGACATCATTGATAAACACAACAAATGTTACTTCTGTGTTTGCTATGATGACAATGTTTGTTGTTAAATTTGTTTCCATTTAGGTTAAAATTTGTTGAAAATAGTGATCAACTAGAACCAATTTTCGACTTCTGGGCATTTAATAGGGTGATTCTGATGTTTAAATGGGCGTTTTATTTGTGATCAGTTGATAGAAGGGAACTCAGACTAGCGCAATAGCTGTGAATTGAGTAGGCCTAAGTACGTGAATTGGCCTTAAATAGGCTTCGAAATGGGCAAAACAGCTCATGGTTAAAGGACAAAAAGGCACAACACCGTGACTGGAACAATACACAGATAACCAGCACATAGGAGGGACACACTTACGACAACGTTTCGCTCCAACTTCGACCACTTACGAAGTCACACACTGTGACTTCGACCATTTACTAAGTCGCGCACAGTGTGACTTCGACCATTTACGAAGTCTCACATTGTGTGACTTCGACCATTTACGAAGTCTCACATTGTGTGACTTCGACCACTTACGAAGTCTCACATTGTGTGACTTCGACCACTTACAAAGTCACACACTGTGTGACTTCGACCACTTACGAAGTCTCACATTGTGTGACTTCGACCACTTACGAAGTCTCACATTGTGTGACTTCGACCACTTACGAAGTCTCACATTGTGTGACTTCGACCATTTACGAAGTCTCACATTGTGTGACTTCGATCACTTACGAAGTCTCACATTGTGTGACTTCGACCACTTACGAAGTCTCACATTGTGTGACTTCGACCATTTACGAAGTCTCACATTGTGTGACTTCGATCACTTACGAAGTCTCACATTGTGTGACTTCGACCACTTACGAAGTCTCACATTGTGTGACTTCGACCATTTACGAAGTCTCACATTGTGTGACTTCGACCATTTACAAAGTCACACACTGTGTAACTTCGACCATTTACGAAGTCTCACACTGTGTGCAACTTTGTAAATGGTGGAAATCGGACCGACACGTAGTTGTGCGACTCTGTGTAATTCCTTTAAGACATTTTGAATTATGGTGTCACAAGAAACACAGTTATGAAGTATATATATTTTTCCAAATTCTTAATCTGAGGATGTGAACGATTTAAGTCCGAAAAATCGCAATATTTTTAACTTTTTCGATTAAAAGATTGATAATTTTAGTATCTTAGGTAAGAAAAAAAAGGAAATGCCTCTAATTGCTTCTGAAGTATATAGTGTTAATATACTTTTATCTGGGATCTTCTGGGATCCTCTTATGGGATTTTCTGGGATCCTCTTGGATCCTCTGGGATCTTCAGAGATCCTATGGGATCTGAGATCTTCTTGGATCCTCTGGGATCCTCTTATGGGATCTTCTGCGTTCTGGGATCCTCTGAGATCCTCTGGGATCTTATGGGATCCTCCGGGATCTTCTGAGATCCTCCAGGATCTTCTGGGGCCCAAGAGCTAGCACCCGGGTATGTACACTCGAACTGTTGACCATACTAATAGTGCAATATGTACCATCCTAAGATCACTAAAAACAACTTGTGGCACTGAATCTATGGCACTGAACTTGACTCTATGATTATTTCTGATTCTGTGCCATCACTGAAGACTCATGACTCACATAATGTGTCTTAAGTTGATCATTGCAATAGTCAGGAGTAGGTAATGAAAAATCCGGGGAAATGGGGATTAATGTTTAATTGCTGTGGATTCCATTACTCTCTGGATTACATCTTCGTGATTCAGCTGATTTGTTAGTCAACAAAAGTACTCTGAAGGATAGTATAGAATATAACTTTGGAGTCTCTGTGTGTAGCATTAGCAGTAATATTAGGAGAAAGGTAAGTAATGAAATTGAATGTTACAGGAATGTAGTTAGAAGCCTGAGTAGATCTATAACCCACTATAACATGAAGGTAGATCTATAACCCACTATGATAACATGAAGGTAGATCTATAACCCACTATGATAACATGAAGGTAGATCTATAACCCACTATGATAACATGAAGGTAGATCTATAACCCACTATGATAACATGAAGGTAGATCTATAACCCACTATGATAACATGAACGTAGATCTATAACCCACTATGATAACATGAACGTAGATCTATAACCCACTATAACATGAACGTAGATCTATAACCCACTATGATAACATGAAGGTAGATCTGTAACCCACTATGATAACATGAACGTAGATCTATAACCCACTATGATAACATGAACGTAGATCTATAACCCACTATGATAACATGAACGTAGATCTATAACCCACTATGATAACATGAACGTAGATCTATAACCCACTATGATAACATGAACGTAGATCTATAACCCACTATAACATGAACGTAGATCTATAACCCACTATGATAACATGAACTTAGATCTATAACCCACTATGATAACATGAACGTAAATCTATAACCCACTATGATAACATGAACTTAGATCTATAACCCACTATGATAACATGAACGTTGATCTATAACCCACTATAACATGAACGTTGATCTATAACCCACTATGATAACATGAACGTAGATCTATAACCCACTATGATAACATGAACGTAGATCTATAACCCACTATGATAACATGAACGTAGATCTATAACCCACTATGATAACATGAACGTAGATCTATAACCCACTATGATAACATGAACGTAGATCTATAACCCACTATGATAACATGAACGTAGATCTATAACCCACTATGATAACATGAACGTAGATCTATAACCCACTATAACATGAACGTAGATCTATAACCCACTATGATAACATGAACGTAGATCTATAACCCACTATGATAACATGAACGTAAATCTATAACCCACTATGATAACATGAACTTAGATCTATAACCCACTATGATAACATGAACGTAAATCTATAACCCACTATGATAACATGAACTTAGATCTATAACCCACTATGATAACATGAACGTTGATCTATAACCCACTATAACATGAACGTTGATCTATAACCCACTATGATAACATGAACGTAGATAAGTACTTGTATGGAGCAACTTGCAATGTGAACACTGACTGATGTTGTAGTGGCCAGGCTTAAGCTTGGTTACAAGTACTGACTGATGTTGTAGTGGCCAGGCTTAAGCTTGGTTACAAGTACTGACTGATGTTGTAGTGCCCAGGCTTAAGCTTGGTTACAAGTACTGACTGATGTTGTAGTGGCCAGGCTTAAGCTTAGTTACAAGTACTGACTGATGTTGTAGTGGCCAGGCTTAAGCTTGGTTACAAGTACTGACTGATGTTGTAGTGGCCAGGCTTAAGCTTGGTTACAAGTACTGACTGATGTTGTAGTGGCCAGGCTTAAGCTTGGTTACAAGTACTGACTGATGTTGTAGTGGCCAGGCTTAAGCTTGGTTACAAGTACTGACTGATATTGTAGTGGCCAGGCTTAAGCTTGGTTACAAGTACTGACTGATGTTGTAGTGGCCAGGCTTAAGCTTGGTTACAAGTACTGACTGATGTTGTAGTGGCCAGGCTTAAGCTTGGTTACAAGTACTGACTGATATTGTAGTGGCCAGGCTTAAGCTTGGTTACAAGTACTGACTGATGTTGTAGTGGCCAGGCTTAAGCTTGGTTACAAGTACTGACTGATGTTGTAGTGGCCAGGCTTAAGCTTGGTTACAAGTACTGACTGATGTTGTAGTGGCCAGGCTTAAGCTTGGTTACAAGTACTGACTGATATTGTAGTGGCCAGGCTTAAGCTTGGTTACAAGTATTGACTGATATTGTAGTGGCCAGGCTTAAGCTTGGTTACAAGTACTGACTGATATTGTAGTGGCCAGGCTTAAGCTTGGTTACAAGTACTGACTGATGTTGTAGTGGCCAGGCTTAAGCTTGGTTACAAGTACTGACTGATGTAGTGGCCAGGCTTAAGCTTGGTTACAAGTGCTGACTGATGTAGTGGCCAGGCTTAAGCTTGGTTACAAGTGCTGACTGATGTAGTGGCCAGGCTTAGGCTTGGTTACAAGTACTGACTGATGTAGTGGCCAGGCTTAAGCTTGGTTACAAGTACTGACTGATGTTGTAGTGGCCAGGTTTAAGCTTGGTTACAAGTACTGACTGATGTTGTAGTGGCCAGGCTTAAGCTTGGTTACAAGTACTGACTGATATTGTATTGGCCAGACATAAGCTTGGTTACAAGTACTGACTGATGTAGTGGCCAGGCTTAAGCTTCGTTACAAGTACTGCCTGATGTAGTGGCCAGGCTTAGGCTTGGTTTCAAGTACTGACTGATGTTGTAGTGGCCAGGTTTAAGCTTGGTTACAAGTACTGACTGATGCAGTGGCCAGGCTTAAGCTTAGTTACAAGTACTGACTGATGTAGTGGCCAGGCTTAACCTTGGTTACAAGTACTGACTGATGTAGTGGCCAGGCTTAACCTTGGTTACAAGTACTGACTGATGTAGTGGCCAGGCTTAACCTTGGTTACAAGTACTGACTGATGTAGTGGCCAGGCTTAAGCTTAGTTACAAGTACTGACTGATGTAGTGGCCAGGCTTAAGCTTAGTTACAAGTACTGACTGATGCAGTGGCCAGGCTTAAGCTTAGTTACAAGTACTGACTGATGTAGTGGCCAGGCTTAACCTTGGTTACAAGTACTGACTGATGCAGTGGCCAGGCTTAAGCTTAGTTACAAGTACTGACTGATGTAGTGGCCAGGCTTAACCTTGGTTACAAGTACTGACTGATGTAGTGGCCAGGCTTAACCTTGGTTACAAGTACTGACTGATGTAGTGGCCAGGCTTAACCTTGGTTTCAAGTTCTGCTGACAGTCTAACAGACAAACAGATAATAATTAAACTAAACAGAATTTAACTAAACCTTTAATCATTTTGTTAAACACCATGTGCTTAATTCTCCACTTATTGAGGAACATATAGACAGTATAACAGCTTGTGATATGTCAAGATATATTATTAATGAAAATAAGATACCAGACATATTAAGAAAATATCCTAAATTTGACTGTGACAGATAAGTGAAATATAGATATAAATCCTGTTGACGCTTGTGGGACCTAGTTCCTAGGATTCTTGTATATCCTTATGTGACACCATCTACAGGATGGATATCAGGTGCACAGTAAACTAGGAGCAGTAATAGCATTACTATGTATATATATATATATATATATATATATATATATATATATATATATATATATATATATATTATTATTATTATTATTATTATTATTATTATTATTATTATTATTATTACTGGACACACACGTTTTATTATTTACAATTTCTTTATTAAATCTGGTTTTATTAATAAGTTTTTTAATACGTAAGATTGGGATTGTGTCTTGCCATTGCTGGGCCTTTTCTTGGCTTTTATTTTCACCCAAAATTAATAATTTCGTATTTTTTTTTGAGTAATATAATAGATATGCGTGTCTTGAATGCTGTTGTGTGTGTGTGGATTTTGTTTTTCTGTGTTGGAAATTGTTTGTTGGGTTTTAATAGCGTTGGGGCTTGGTGTTTTTCTGTTTTTTTTGGGGGGAGGGGCGATTTTTATTGTTTTTTCAGGTGGGGTGTTTGCTGAATTGTGTGTGTGTGTGTGTGTGTGTGTAGGGTGTGTAGTGTGTGTGTGTAGTGTGTGTGTGTGGGTGTGTGTAGTGTGTGTGTGTAGTGTGTGTGTGTATGTGTAGTTTGTGTGTAGTGTGTGTGTGTATGTGTAGTTTGTGTGTAGTGTGTGTGTGCAGTGTGTGTATGTGAAGTGTGTGTGTGTGTGTTTGATGTGTGTGTGTGTGTGTGTAATGTGGGTGTGTTTGTGTGTAATGTGGGTGTGTCTGTGTGTGTGTGTGTAGTGTGTGTATGTGTGTGTGTGTGTGTGTGTGTGTAGTGTGTGTGTGTGTAGTGTGTGTGTGTGTAGTGTATGTGTGTGTAGTGTGGGTGTAGTGTGTAAACATATGTATGTGTCCTAATGCATGTGTGTATATGTTACATACATTTCTTGGATGTGTGTATACATGTGTGTATACATGTGTGTATACATGTGTGTATACAAGCCAGCAACAATACACAGACAATACACACCACATCTAACAAACACTTCTCTAACTACCATTCCTAACAAGACCTCAGAAGACAACAAACTCCCAACACTTAACATATATTAAACTTAGACACAAAAAATTACTTACTATTTAGAAGACGCCAGTAGTCGACTATTAAAATTATCTATCATTTTCGTTTTCATTCTCAAAGAACTATTTCTGACCTCCTCAAACACTATCATAATTGGGGAATTTAGAAGAGGATGGACAATGAATTCGACTCACTCGCGAAGGGCAATTGCCGACCGATAAAACCGCGCTACAGGTCATTTTTTCAATGGCCCAGGGTTTCGAAAACCACCATCACAGCGGCAGAAACCCACTAGACGGATACAGATTCACATGATTGAGGGATCCCTGGCTCCGAGCCGCGTATATCCTCAATGCTCGAGCGCCGGGAAGCAACTAGCTGACGGCTGACAGCCACTGCCACCAGCACCCACGTATATAGTGGGAGGTGGAGCCTTGCGTGGTAAACTCAGTGGGAGGAGCTTGGTCACAGTGGGGTCGCACGCCCACTTTCTGCAGCGCGGGAGGTTTTGTGCGTCAGGATACTGTCGCTGCTGACATTGGTAGTGGTTTGTGCGTCAGGAAATAGGACTTCCTGACGCTGGTGGTGGTTTGTGCGTCAGGATACTGCCGCTGCTGACACTGGAGGTGGTTCGTGCGTCAAGAAATATGGCTTCCTGACACTAGTGGTGGTTTGTGCGTCAGGAAATAGGAATTCCTGACGCTGTGGTGGTTTGTGCGTCAGGATACTGTCGCTGCTGACACTGGTGGTGGTTTGTGCGTCAGGAAATAGGAATTCCTGACGCTGTGGTGGTTTGTGCGTCAGGATACTGTCGCTGCTGACGCCGGTGGTGGTTTGTGCGTCAGGATGCTGTCGCTACTGACACTGGAGGTGGTTCGTGCGTCAGGAAATAAGACTTCCTGACGCTGGTGGTTGTTCGTGCGTCAGGATACTGTCGCTACTGACACTGGAGGTGGTTCGTGCGTCAGGAAATAAGACTTCCTGACGCTGGTGGTTGTTCGTGCGTCAGGATACTGTCGCTACTGACACTGGAGGTGGTTCGTGCGTCAGGAAATAAGACTTCCTGACGCTGGTGGTTGTTCGTGCGTCAGGATACTGTCGCTACTGACACTGGAGGTGGTTCGTGCGTCAGGAAATAAGACTTCCTGACGCTGGTGGTTGTTCGTGCGTCAGGATACTGTCGCTACTGACACTGGAGGTGGTTCGTGCGTCAGGAAATAAGACTTCCTGACGCTGGTGGTGGTTCGTGCGTCAGGATCTAGGGCTTCCTGACACCCTCATTTAACTCGTTAATCAGATACCCCGTTTAACAAACCCACATTCCACCAGATATAAAGGACAACTATATCAAGCATCTTCGCTCCACATATATCTAACATCTTATAACTAAGTTCCTCTAAGATCATTAGAACCTCTCTAAGTAACTAAGTAGAGTGCAGCACCATTTTAAGTTCCTCAAAGATCATTAGAACCTCTCTAAGTAACTACGTAGAGTGCAGCACCATTTTAAGTTCCTCTAAGATCATTAGAACCTCTCTAAGTAACTAAGTAGAGTGCAGCACCATTTCTAAGTTCCTCTAAGATCATTAGAACCTCTCTAAGTAACTACGTAGAGTGCAGCACCATTTCTAAGTTCCTCTAAGATCATTAGAACCTCTCTAAGTAACTACGTAGAGTGCAGCACCAATTCTAAGTTCCTCTAAGATCATTAGAACCTCTCTAAGTAACTACGTAGAGTGCAGCACCATTTCTAAGTTCCTCTAATATCATTAGAACCTCTCTAAGTAACTACGTAGAGTGCAGCACCATTTCTAAGTTCCTCTAAGATCATTAGAACCTCTCTAAGTAACTACGTAGAGTGCAGCACCATTTTAAGTTCCTCAAAGATCATTAGAACCTCTCTAAGTAACTAAGTAGAGTGCAGCACCATTTCTAAGTTCCTCTAAGATCATTAGAACCTCTCTAAGTAACTAAGTAGAGTGCAGCACCATTTCTAAGTTCCTCTAAGATCATTAGAACCTCTCTAAGTAACTACGTAGAGTGCAGCACCATTTCTAAGTTCCTCTAAGATCATTAGAACCTCTATAAGTAACTAAGTAGAGTGCAGCACCATTTCTAAGTTCCTCTAAGATCATTAGAACCTCTCTAAGTAACTACGTAGAGTGCAGCACCATTTTAAGTTCCTCTAAGATCATTAGAACCTCTCTAAGTAACTAAGTAGAGTGCAGCACCATTTCTAAGTTCCTCTAAGATCATTAGAACCTCTCTAAGTAACTACGTAGAGTGCAGCACCATTTCTAAGTTCCTCTAAGATCATTAGAACCTCTCTAAGTAACTACGTAGAGTGCAGCACCAATTCTAAGTTCCTCTAAGATCATTAGAACCTCTCTAAGTAACTACGTAGAGTGCAGCACCATTTCTAAGTTCCTCTAATATCATTAGAACCTCTCTAAGTAACTACGTAGAGTGCAGCACCATTTCTAAGTTCCTCTAAGATCATTAGAACCTCTCTAAGTAACTACGTAGAGTGCAGCACCATTTCTAAGTTCCTCTAAGATCATTAGAAGAGAGGAGTTAGGTTGCAGGTTGTAATTAACGTCATCTAGAGAGAGTTAGCAGTTCCTGCTTAGCACCACCACTGCTTAGCACCACCACTGCTCAGCACCACCACTGCTTAGCACCACCACTGCTCAGCACCACCACTGCTTAGCACCACCACTGCTTAGCACCACCACTGCTTAGCACCACCACTGCTTAGCACCAAGACTGCTCAACACCACCACTGCTCAGCACCACCACTGCTCAACACCACCACTGCTTAGCACCAAGACTGCTCAACACCACCACTGCACAGCACCACCACTGCTCAGCACCACCACTGCACAGCACCACCACTGCTCAGCACCACCACTGCTTAGCACCACCACTGCTTAGCACCACCACTGCTCAACACCACCACTGCTCAGCACCACAACTGCTCAGCACCACAACTGCTCAGCACCACAACTGCTCAGCACCACCACTGCTCAGCACCACCACTGCTCAGCACCACCACTGCTCAGCACCACCACTGCACAGCACCACCACTGCACAGCACCACCACTGCTCAGCACCACTGCTCAGCACCACCACTGCTTAGCACCACCACTGCTCAGCACCACCACTGCTCAGCACCACCACTGCTCAACACCACCACTGCTTAGCACCACCACTGCTCAGCACCACCACTGCTCAACACCACCACTGCTTAGCACCACCACTGCTCAGCACCACCACTGCACAGCACCACCACTGCTCAACACAACCACTGCTCAGCACCACCACTGCACAGCACCACCACTGCTCAGCACCACCACTGCTCAGCACCACCACTGCACAGCACCACCACTGCTCAACACAACCACTGCTCAGCACCACCACTGCTTAGCACCACCACTGCTCAACACCACCAATGCTCAGCACCACCACTGCTCAGCACCACCACTGCTCAGCACCACCACTGCTCAGCACCACCACTGCTTAGCACCACCACTGCACAGCACCACCACTGCACAGCACCACCACTGCACAGCACCACCACTGCACAGCACCACCACTGCTCAGCACAACCACTGCTCAGCACCACCACTGCTCAGCACCACCACTGCACAGCACCACCACTGCTCAGCACCACCACTGCTCAGCACCACCACTGCTCAGCACCACCACTGCACAGCACCACCACTGCTCAACACCACCACTGCTCAGCACCACCACTGCTCAGCACCACCACTGCACAGCACCACCACTGCACACCACCACCACTGCACACCACCTCCAGTGCTCACCACCACCACTGCTCAGCACCACCACTGCACAGCACCACCACTGCTCAGCACAACCACTGCTCAGCACCACCACTGCTCAACACAACCACTGCTCAACACAACCACTGCTCAGCACCACCACTGCTCAACACAACCACTGCTCAGCACCACCACTGCTCAACACAACCACTGCTCAGCACCACCACTGTTCAGCACCACCACTGCTCAGCACCACCACTGCTCAGCACCACCACTGCTCAACACAACTACTGCTCAGCACCACCACTGCTCAGCACCACCACTGCTCAGCACCACCACTGCTTAGCACCACCATTGCTCAGCACCACCACTGCTCAGCACCACTGCTCAGCACCACTACTGCTCAGCACCACCACTGCTCAGCATCACCACTGCTCAGCATCACCACTGCTCAGCACCACTACTGCTCAGCACCACCACTGCTCAGCTCCACCACTGCTCAGCACCACTTCTGCTCAGCACCACCACTGCTCAGAACCACCACTGCTCAGCACCACCACTGCACAGCACCACCACTGCTCAGAACCACCACTGCACAGCACCACCACTGCACAGCACCACCACTGCACAGCACCACCACTGCACAGCACCACCACTGCACAGCACCACCAATGCACAGCACCACCACTGCTCAGCACCACCACTGCACAGCACCACCACTGCTCAGCACCACCACTGCTCAGCACCACCACTGCTCAACACAACCACTGCTCAGCACCACTGCTCAGCACCACCACTGCTCAACACAACCACTACTCAGCACCACCACTGCACAGCACCACCACTGCTCAACACAACCACTGCTCAGCACCACCACTGCTCAACACAACCACTACTCAGCACCACCACTGCACAGCACCACCACTGCTCAAAACAACCACTGCTCAGCACCACCACTGCTCAACACAACCACTACTCAGCACCACCACTGCACAGCACCACCACTGCTCAACACAACCACTGCACAGCACCACCACTGCTCAACACAACCACTGCTCAGCACCACCACTGCTCAACACAACCACTACTCAGCACCACCACTGCTCAGCACCACCACTGCTCAACACAACCACTGCTCAGCACCACCACTGCTCAGCACCACCACTGCTCAGCAACACCACTGCACAGCACCACCACTGCTCAACACAACCACTGCTCAGCACCACCACTGCTCAGCACCACCACTGCTCAACACAACCACTGCTCAGCACCACCACTGCTCAGCGCCACCACTGCACAGCACCACCACTGCTCAGCACCACCACTGCTCAACACAACCACTGCTCAGCACCACCACTGCTCAGCACCACCACTGCTCAGCACCACCACTGCTCAGCACCACCACTGCTCAGCACCACCACTGCTCAACACAACCACTGCTCAGCACCACCACTGCTCAGCACCACCACTGCTCAGCACCACCACTGCTCAGCACCACCACTGCTCAGCACCACCACTGCACAGCACCACCACTGCTCAGCACCACCACTGCTCAACACCACCACTGCTCAGCACCACCACTGCTCAGCACCACCACTGCTCAACACAACCACTGCTCAGCACCACTGCTCAGCACCACCACTGCTCAGCACCACCACTGCTCAGCACCACCACTGCTCAGCACCACCACTGCTCAGCACCACCACTGCTCAGCACCACCACTGCTCAGCACCACCACTGCTCAACACAACCACTGCTCAGCACCACCACTGCTCAGCACCACCACTGCTCAGCACCACCACTGCTCAGAACCACCACTGCTCAGCACCACCACTGCACAGCACCACCACTGCACAGCACCACCACTGCACAGCACCACCACTGCACAGCACCACCACTGCTCAGCACAACCACTGCTCAGCACCACCACTGCTCAGCACCACCACTGCACAGCACCACCACTGCTCAACACAACCACTGCTCAGCACCACCACTGCTCAGCACCACCACTGCTCAACACAACCACTGCTCAGCACCACCACTGCTCAGCACCACCACTGCTCAACACAACCACTGCTCAGCACCACCACTGCTCAGCACCACCACTGCTCAGCACCACCACTGCTCAGCACCACCACTGCTCAGCACCACCACTGCTCAGCACCACCACTGCTCAGCACCACCACTGCTCAGCACCACCACTGCTCAGCACCACCACTGCTCAGCACCACCACTGCACAGCACCACCACTGCTCAGCACCACCACTGCACAGCACCACCACTGCTCAGCACCACCACTGCTCAGCATCACCACTGCTCAGCACCACCACTGCTCAGCACCACCACTGCACAGCACCACCACTGCTCAGCACCACCACTGCTCAGCACCACCACTGCTCAGCACCACCACTGCTCAGCACCACCACTGCTCAGCACCACCACTGCACAGCACCACCACTGCACAGCACCACCACTGCACAGCACCACCACTGCACAGCACCACCACTGCACAGCACCACCACTGCACAGCACCACCACTGCTCAGCACAACCACTGCTCAGCACCACCACTGCTCAGCACCACCACTGCACAGCACCACCACTGCTCAGCACCACCACTGCTCAGCACCACCACTGCTCAGCACCACCACTGCACAGCATCACCACTGCTCAACACCACCACTGCTCAGCACCACCACTGCACAGCACCACCACTGCACAGCACCACCACTGCACAGCACCACCACTGCACAGCACCACCACTGCTCAACACCACCACTGCTCAGCACCACCACTGCTCAGCACCACCACTGCTCAACACAACCACTGCTCAGCACCACCACTGCTCAACACAACCACTGCTCAACACAACCACTGCTCAGCACCACCACTGCTCAACACAACCACTGCTCAGCACCACCACTGCTTAGCACCACCACTGCTCAACACCACCACTGCTCAGCACCACCACTGCTCAGCACCACCACTGCTCAGCACCACCACTGCTCAACACAACCACTGCTCAGCACCACCACTGCTCAGCACCACCACTGCTCAGCACCACCACTGCTTAGCACCACCACTGCTCAGCACCACCACTGCTCAGCACCACTGCTCAGCATCACCACTGCTCAGCATCACCACTGCTCAGCACCACCACTGCTCAGCACCACCACTGCTCAGCTCCACCACTGCTCAGCACCACTACTGCTCAGCACCACCACTGCTCAGAACCACCACTGCTCAGCACCACCACTGCACAGCACCACCACTGCTCAGAACCACCACTGCACAGCACCACCACTGCACAGCACCACCACTGCACAGCACCACCACTGCACAGCACCACCACTGCACAGCACCACCACTGCACAGCACCACCACTGCTCAGCACCACCACTGCACAGCACCACCACTGCTCAGCACCACTGCTCAGCACCACCACTGCTCAACACAACCACTGCTCAGCACCACCACTGCTCAGCACCACCACTGCTCAACACAACCACTACTCAGCACCACCACTGCACAGCACCACCACTGCTCAACACAACCACTGCTCAGCACCACCACTGCTCAACACAACCACTACTCAGCACCACCACTGCACAGCACCACCACTGCTCAAAACAACCACTGCTCAGCACCACCACTGCTCAACACAACCACTACTCAGCACCACCACTGCACAGCACCACCACTGCTCAACACAACCACTGCACAGCACCACCACTGCTCAACACAACCACTGCTCAGCACCACCACTGCTCAACACAACCACTACTCAGCACCACCACTGCTCAGCACCACCACTGCTCAACACAACCACTGCTCAGCACCACCACTGCTCAGCACCACCACTGCTCAGCAACACCACTGCACAGCACCACCACTGCTCAACACAACCACTGCTCAGCACCACCACTGCTCAGCACCACCACTGCTTAGCACCACCACTGCTCAGCACCACTGCTTAGCACCACCACTGCTCAGCACCACCACTGCACAGCATCACCACTGCTCAACACAACCACTGCTACAGCAGCACCACTGCTTAGCACCACCACTGCTCAGCACCACCACTGCACAGCACCACCACTGCTCAACACAACCACTGCTCAGCACCACCACTGCTCAGCACCACCACTGCACAGCACCACCACTGCTCAGCACCACCACTGCTCAGCACCACCACTGCTCAGCACCACCACTGCTCAGCACCACCACTGCTCAGCACCACCACTGCTCAGCACCACCACTGCTCAGCACCACCACTGCAACACCACCACTGCTCAGCACCACCACTGCTCAGCACCACCACTGCTCAACACACCACTGCTCAGCACCACTGCTCAGCACCACCACTGCTCAGCACCACCACTGCTCAGCACCACCACTGCTCAGCACCACCACTGCTCAACACAACCACTGCTCAGCACCACCACTGCTCAGCACCACCACTGCTCAGCACCACCACTGCTCAACACAACCACTGCTCAGCACCACCACTGCTCAGCACCACCACTGCACAGCACCACCACTGCTCAGCACCACCACTGCTCAGCACCACCACTGCTCAGCACCACCACTGCACAGCACCACCACTGCACAGCACCACCACTGCACAGCACCACCACTGCTCAGCACCACCACTGCTCAGCACCACCACTGCTCAGCACCACCACTGCACAGCACCACCACTGCTCAGCACCACCACTGCTCAGCACCACCACTGCTCAGCACCACCACTGCTCAGCACCACCACTGCACAGCACCACCACTGCTCAACACAACCACTGCTCAGCACCACCACTGCTCAGCACCACCACTGCTCAGCACCACCACTGCTCAGCACCACCACTGCACAGCACCACTGCACAGCACCACCACTGCTCAGCACCACCACTGCTCAGCACCACCACTGCTCAGCACCACCACTGCGCAGCATCACCACTGCTCAGCACCACCACTGCTTAGAACCACCACTGCTCAGCACCACCACTGCACAGCACCACCACTGCTCAGCACCACCACTGCTCAGCACCACCACTGCACAGCACCACCACTGCTCAGCATCACCACTGCTCAGCACCACCACTGCTCAGCACCACCACTGCACAGCACCACCACTGCTCAGCACCACCACTGCTCAGCACCACCACTGCTCAGCACCACCACTGTTCAGCACCACCACTGCACAGCACCACCACTGCTCAGCACCACCACTGCTCAGCATCACCACTGCTCAGCATCACCACTACTCAGCACCACCACTGCACAGCACCACCACTGCTCAGCATCACCACAGCTCAGCACCACCACTGCTCAGCACCACCACTGCTCAGCACCACCACTGCTCAGCACCACCACTGCTCAGCACCACCACAACTTAATTCTCGCAGCACAAACCACCCACCAAAACGTCGCTCCAATTCAAAACGTTGTTTTATTCCCACTTTTTGCAGTCAGTTCATCAGTCACAATGGAATTTTTTCATTAATTCTTCTGGAATTCTAAATTCTGGAAAAATGGATCACTGAGAGAATTTAATTCTAAGACAAAATTGTGATCTTTTTTCAGAGGGAATTTAACTCTATGGTAGAAGATTGATGAATTTAAGTGTGCTAGTGTCACCATAACTAGCTGTTATCTTAGCTAGTTTATACAGTAAGAAGTACTATCTTGGCTAGTTTATACAGTACAAGGTACTATCCTGGCTAGTTTATACAGTACAAGGTACTATCCTGGCTAGTTTATACAGTACAAGGTACTATCCTGGCTAGTTTATACAGTACAAGGTACTATCCTGGCTAGCTTGTACAGTACAAGGTACTATCTTCGCTAGTTTATACAGTACAAGGTACTATCTTGGCTAGTTTATACAGTACAAGGTACTATCCTGGCTAGTTTATACAGTACAAGGTACTATCCTGGCTAGTTTATACAGTACAAAGTACTATCCTGCCTAGTTTATACAGTACAAGGTACTATCCTCGCTAGTTTGTACAGTACAAGGTACTATCTTCGCTAGTTTATACAGTACAAGGTACTATCCTGGCTAGTTTATACAGTACAAGGTACTATCCTGGCTAGTTTATACAGTAAGAAGTACTATCTTGGCTAATTTATACAGTACAAGGTACTATCCTGGCTAGTTTATGCAGTTCAAGGTACTATCCTGGCTAGTTTATACAGTACAAGGTACTATCCTCGCTAGTTTGTACAGTACAAGGTACTATCTTGGCTAGTTTATACAGTACAAGGTACTATCCTAGCTAGTTTATACAGTACAAGGTACTATCCTGGCTAGTTTATACAGTAAGAAGTACTATCTTGGCTAATTTATACAGTACAAGGTACTATCCTGGCTAGTTTATACAGTTCAAGGTACTATCCTGGCTAGTTTATACAGTACAAGGTACTATACTGGCTATTTTATACAGTACAAGGTACTATCCTGGCTAATTTATACAGTACAAGGTACTATCCTGGCTAGTTTATACAGTACGAGATACTATCCTGGCTAGTTTATACAGTACAAGGTACTATCCTGGCTAGTTTATACAGTACAAGGTACTATCCTGCCTAGTTTATACAGTACAAGGTACTATCCTGCCTAGTTTATACAGTACAAGGTACTATCCTGGCTAGTTTATACAGTAAGAAGTACTATCTAGGCTAGTTTATACAGTACAAGGTACTATCCTGGCTTGTTTATACAGTACAAGGTACTATCCTGGCTAGTTTATACAGTACAAGGTACTATCCTGCCTAGTTTATACAGTACAAGGTACTAGCCTGGCTAGTTTATACAGTAAGAAGTACTATCTAGGCTAGTTTATACAGTACAAGGTACTATCCTGGCTAGTTTATACAGTACAAGGTACTATCCTGGCTAGTTTATACAGTACAAGGTACTATCCTGGCTAGTTTATGCAGTACAAAGTGCTATCCTGGCTAGTTTATACAGTACAAGGTACTATCCTGGCTAGTTTATACAGAAAGAAGTACTATCTTGGCTAGTATAAAGTTTATACAGTACAAGGTACTATCCTGGCTAGTTTATACAGTACAAGGTACTATCCTGGCTAGTTTATACAATACAAGGTACTATCCTGGCTAGTTTATACAGTACAAGGTACTATCCTGGCTAGTTTATACAGTACAAGGCACTATCCTGGCTAGTTTATACAGTACAAGGTACTATCCTGGCTAGTTTATACAGTACAAGGTACTATCCTGGCTAGTTTATACAGTACAATGTATTATCCTGGCTAGTTTATACAGTACAAGGTACTGTCCTGGCTAGTTTATACAGTAAGAAGTACTATCCTGGCTAGTTTATACAGTACAAGGTACTACCCTGGCTAGTTTATACAGTATTAGGTACTATCCTGGCTAGTTTATACAGTACGAGATACTATCCTGGCTAGTTTATACAGTAAGAGATACTATCCTGGCTAGTTTATACAGTAAGAGGTACTATCCTGGCTAGTTTATACAGTAAGAGGTACTATCCTGGCTAGTTTATACAGTACAAGATGCTATCCTGGCTAGTTTACACAGTACGAGATACTATCCTGGCTAGTTTATACAGTAAGAGGTACTATCCTGGCTAGTTTATACAGTACGAGATACTATCCTGGCTAGTTTATACAGTAAGAGGTACTATCCTGGCTAGTTTATACAGTTCAAGGTACTATCCTGGCTAGTTTATACAGTAAGAAGTACTATCCTGGCTAGTTTATACAGTAAGAGGTACTATCCTGGCTAGTTTATACAGTACAAGATGCTATCCTGGCTAGTTTACACAGTACGAGATACTATCCTGGCTAGTTTATACAGTACAAGGTACTATCCTGGCTAGTTTATACAGTAAGAGGTACTATCCTGGCTAGTTTATACAGTACGAGATACTATCCTGGCTAGTTTATACAGTAAGAGGCACTATCCTGGCTAGTTTATACAGTACGAGATACTATCCTGGCTAGTTTACCCACTAGTTATCCTGCTATTGCTCAGCAGTGAGATGGCCGGCTGACAGGTGTCAGCTGTGAGGTAGCAGTGACAGGTGTATCAGCAGTGAGGTGGCAGGTTGACAGGTGTGTCAGCAGTGAGGTGGCAGGTTGACAGGCGTGTCAGCAGTGAGGAAGCAGGTTGACAGGTGTGTCAGCAGTGAGATGGCAGGCTGACAGGTGTGTCATCAGTTAGGTGGCAGGCTGACAGGTGTGTCAGCAGTGAGATGGCAGGCTGACAGGCGTGTCAGCAGTGAGGTGGCAGGCTGACAGGTGTGTCAGCAGTGAGGTGACAGGCTGACAGGTGTGTCAGCAGTGAGGTGGCAGGTTGTGGGCCGTGTCAGCAGTGAGGTGGCAGGTTGTGGGCCGTGTCAGCAGTGAGGAGGCAGGTTGACAGGTGTGTCAGCAGTGAGATGGCAGGCTGACAGGCGTGTCAGCAGTGAGGTGGCAGGCTGACAGGCGTACCAGCAGTGAGGTGGCAGGCTGACAGGTGTGTCAGCAGTGAGGTAACAGGCTGACAGGTGTGTCAGCAGTGAGGTGGCAGGTTGACAGGTGTGTCAGCAGTGAGGTGACAGGCTG
>NW_027195027.1:1225000-1247500 GCF_038502225.1 Cherax quadricarinatus
GAAGTGATTTAAAAATGATTATCAGTGGCTTAGCATCTCTTGTCTTGAATGTTCTCATTATCCATCCTATCAGTTTCCTAGCAGATGTGATAGTGGCATTGTTGTGGTCCTTGAAGGTGAGGTCCTCAGACATTACCACTCCCAGGTCCTTCACATTACTTTTCCGCTCTACTGTGTAATTAGAGTCTGTAGTATACTCCGTTCTAGTTATTATCTCCTCCAGTTTTCCATAACGGAGTAGTTGGAATTTGTCCTCATTGAACATAACATTGTTCTCCGTTGCCCACTGGAAAACTTGGTTTATATCTTGCTTTATGTCTCATGCAGATCCTAGTATCGTCTGCAAATGGTAACATGATGCCATGGTGTACATCTCTATGTCAGATGAGGAACAGGATGGGAGCGAGTACTGTGCCTTGTGGAACAGAGCTCTTCACTATGGCAGCTCCGATGTATCTCTGTTTACTACTGTTTGTTTTCGATTGGTTAGAAAGTTGAAGATCCATCTACCCACTTTGCCAGTTATTCATTTAGCATGCATTTTGTGTTATTACACCATGGTCGCACTTGTCAAACACTTTTGCAGAGTCTGTGTATACTACATCTGCATTCCGTTTGTTTTCCAGTGCATCCAAGACTATATCATGGTGGTCCAGTAGTTGTGAGAGGTAGGAATAACCATCCACGACCATATCATAGTGGTCCAGTAGTTGTGAGAGGCAGGAGTAACCATCCACGACCATATCATAGTGGTCCAGTAGTTGTGAGAGGCAGGAGCAACCATCCACGACCATATCATAGTGGTCCAGTAGTTGTGAGAGGTAGGAATAACCATCCACGACCATATCATAGTGGTCCAGTAGTTGTGAGAGGCAGGAGTAACCATCCACGACCTTATCATAGTGGTCTAGTAGTTGTGAGAGGCAGGAATAACCATCCACGACCATATCATAGTGGTCCAGTAGTTGTGAGAGGCAGGAGTAACCATCCACGACCATATCATAGTGGTCCAGTAGTTGTGAGAGGCAGGAATAACAATCCACGACCATATCATAGTGGTCCAGTAGTTGTGAGAGGCAGGAGTAACAATCCACGACCATATCATAGTGGTCCAGTAGTTGTGAGAGGCAGGAATAACAATCCACGACCTTATCATAGTGGTCCAGTAGTTGTGAGAGGCAGGAATAACAATCCACGACCATATAGTGGTCCAGTAGTTGTGAGAGGCAGGAATAATCATCCACGACCATATCATAGTGGCCCAGTAGTTGTGAGAGGCAGGAATAACAATCCACGACCATATCATAGTGGTCCAGTAGTCGTGAGAGGCAGGAATAACAATCCACGACCATATCATAGTGGTCCAGTAGTCGTGAGAGGCAGGAATAACAATCCACGACCATATCATAGTGGTCCAGTAGTTGTGAGAGGCAGGAATAACAATCCACGACCATATCATAGTGGTCCAGTAGTTGTGAGAGGCAGGAATAACAATCCACGACCATATCATAGTAGTCCAGTAGTTGTGAGAGGCAGGAATAACAATCCACGACCATATCATAGTAGTCCAGTAATTGTGAGAGGCAGGAATAACAATCCACGACCATATCATAGTGGTCCAGTAGCTGTGAGAGGCAGGAGTGACTTTCTCTACACCCATGTTACTCTGGATTGTGGCACTGATGGGAATCCAAGTGATTTGTAATCTTGCTTCTTACAATTCTCTGAAAGATTTTTATGATGCAGGACATTAGACATATCAGTCTACAGTTCATAGCTAGTGCTTTGCTGCCGCCTTTAAGGAGTGGGGCCATATCCGTTGTTTTAGTGACTGTGGGATGACACCTGTGTCTTTGCCCCCTCTCCATAGCATACCTGGGCCCCGCAAAAGGGGTTTCTTCCAGTTTTTGGTGAACACAGAGTTCCACCAGTCTGGGCCAGGGGCTGAGTGCATGGGCATGTTGTCAGTGGCTTTGTCAAAGTCCAGTCGAGTCAGGGTTATGTCAGACTCGTGGAAAAATCATTTGGTTTGTATATCTTTAGACTGATTAATGGGGGAGCGGAGAGCCTTCAGCTTTACTACCCTTGCCTCATGTAGCTGGAGGATAGTACTCACATGTACTCCCATGAACGTTAATAGAGTCTCATGTACTCTTATTGCCACGTATTCTCATACTCCCATGTACTCCCAAGCACACTTATATACCGCCATATACTCTCATATACTGCCACATACTCCCATGTAGTTTTACGTACTCTGAAGTACTACGTACTCTCATATTCTCCCACGTACTCTCAAATACTGCTACGTACTCTCATATACTGCCACGTACTCTCAAATACTGCCACGTACTCTCATATACTGCCACGTACTCTCGTATACTCCCACGTACTCTCAAATACTGCCACGTACTCTCAAATACTGCCACGTACTCTCATATACTGCCACGTACTCTCATATACTGCCACGTACTCTCAAATACTGCCACGTACTCTCATATACTGCCACGTACTCTCAAATACTGCCACGTACTCTCATGTACTGCCACGTACTCTCGTATACTCCCACGTACTCTCATATACTGCCACGTACTCTCATATTTTCCCACGTACTCTCAAATACTGCCACGTACTCAAATATACTGCCACGTACTCTCAAATACTGCCACGTACTCTCAAATACTGCCACGTACTCTCATATACTGCCACGTACTCTCATATACTGCCACGTACTCTCAAATACTGCCACGTACTCTCAAATACTGCCACGTACTCTCATATACTGCCACGTACTCTCATACTGCCACGTACTCTCAAATACTGCCACGTACTACCACAAGAAGTCATTGACAGTTTACACTATCCAAACTGCCTTACCGAGCGAAAGTGCAAACTGCCTCGCACAGCTTAACAGCCAAGTACCACTTAATAACGCTCTGCGTCATAATTATTACAGACAAATGCGTAACTGCGTAATAATGACGCTGTCGTTATCGCCTGGCGTAAACTGGGATCCAGATTTTTATGTTACATAATTTTTGTTATATGATTTAATTTGGAATTGGTCAGATTTTTTTGGTTCTGTTGATTAATATAAATTGGGATAAAAATCTGTTTGAAAATTGGATGTATATACATCGAGGGGTCTGTATTTCTTGTGTATGTAGACTTAAAAGTATCTCAAAGTATATACACTTGAGAAGTGTATGTCTCAGTGTATATACACTTGAGAGGTGTATATCTCAGTGTATATACACTTGAGAGGTGTATATCTTAAGGTATAAACACTTGAGAGGTGTATATCTCAGTGTATATACACTTGAGAGGTGTATATCTCAGTGTATATACACTTGAGAGGTGTATATCTTAAGGTATAAACACTTGAGAGGTGTATATCTCAGTGTATATACACTTGAGAGGTGTATATCTCAAAGTATATACACTTGAGAGGTGTATATCTCAGTGTATATACACTTGAGAGGTGTATATCTTAATGTATAAACACTTGAGAGGTGTATATCTCAGTGTATATACACTTGAGAGATGTATATCTCAATGTATATACACCTGAGAGGTATTTATCTCAGTGTATATATACTGAGAGGTGTATATAGGTATTTTAGGTATTAAGGTATTCTTGACTGGTGGTGTACAGGTGACATGCAGCCTTAATGACCCTCGTGTAGTAGATAGACTTGAAACCCCATTAACCAACCCTCTTTTAGTAGATAGACTTGAAACCCCTTTTACTAATAATAATGTTTATTTACTACAAGTACACGTACAAGGTATAAAAGTACATGTACAAGGTATACAAGTACATATACAAGGTATACAGACATCAGTGACATACTACTATGCAGAAAGTCGCTTGTTATGCTGAACATTTCCCGCAAATTAAGTCAGTTCTGTCCCAGGATGCGACCCACACCAGTCCACTAACACCCAGGATGCGACCCACACCAGTCCACTAACACCCAGGATGCGACCAACACCAGTCCACTAACACCCAGGATGCGACCCACACCAGTCCACTAACACCCAGGATGCGACCCACACCAGTCCACTAACAACCAGGATGCGACCCACACCAGTCCACTAACACCCAGGATGCGACCCACACCAGTCCACTAACACCCAGGATGCGACCCACACCAGTCCACTAACACCCAGGATGCGACCCACACCAGTCCACTAACACCCAGGATGCGACCCACACCAGTCCACTAACACCCAGGATGCGACCCACACCAGTCCACTAACACCCAGGATGCGACCCACACCAGTCCACTAACACCCAGGTACTTATTTTACTGACGGGTGAGCAGGGGGAACCGGTGTAAGGAAACACGCCCAGTGTGCCTACCCTCTCCGGGAATCGAACCCGAACACCTCACCGTGTGAAGAGAGAGCTTCAGCAAAAGGCCACGGGCCTGGTGGCTTATATAACAAACCATTACGTCGTCTTGAGTTAACAAAGATATGTAAACATTACAGCAGTGTTGAGATCTCCGCGGGCGAAACTATACACGAATGGGTGAAACATCGCCTCGGTAAACTACTGTCAACTCATGAAACTACGCATATATATATATATATATATATATATATATATATATATATATATATATATATATATATATAAATATAGCATTAGAACTGGACAAGATTCCAATGCTCTATTTATTCATGTAAGAGATTTTAACCATCCAATTGATTTTCAAAAAGTTGAGAAAGTAGTATCAAGCAAGTCCATGGTCGACAGGAATATAATTGAATCTTGTTTCATAAAAAGCAGTTTTGACAATAATATGAATATTTCCTTTGGTTTATATAAATTAGATCCATTTATAGTTAATAGAATTTGGGAAGAATTTAATAATACACTGGACAAATAATAATTTTTAAATTTTCTTGGGTAGAATAGTTTGTGGGTGAGTTGTGCAAATGACCTGTCCAAGTTGGGTCGGCGCGCGTCAGGTGTTTAACCGTTGTGGGATCTGATAGTGAGGTGCTGGCCAGACCCCTTATATAGCTTCCTTGGATGCTTTACTTTCATAGTTCCTTGATAATGTGAGTAGTCACGAAAGCGCTTGGAATTTCTCTATTCTTTCAGAGTGGTTATTTTGCATATATATATATATAGATATATATATAGATATATATATATATATATATATATATATATATATATATATATATATATTATTGTACCCACGGAACAAGTGGTATTGATCAATAACAACACTGCACTAGCCAAGGAGTCGAACCCATGTTATTTTGGCCCGCTGATGGTGAGAGAAAACGCATGACGCTTTAGACCACTAGGCCACACAATCCTTAACAATGGTGCATCCAGCCAAGCTAGATGTTGTACCCACCATCGAAGGACATACGGTGGTGTGGACGCCTCTGAGATAATTTTATTCTAGTCTAAGTTTGTGTACTGGCTCAAGCAGTGTATTATATTGATAAATTAGACACATGTGCAACTCTTGGGTATCTTTATTGAGGAAACGTTTCGCCACACAGTGGCTTCATCAGTCCATACGAAGGAGAATCTTGAAAAACAGGAGGAGAACGAGGTAATCAGTCCCTCAACCTTGAGTCGATGTGGTCAGTCCATCAATCTTGAATAGAAAACGGCATACGTGCGGAGAAGGAGCTTATAAACCGTATGGCAGGAGAGGTGCAGCAGTCGTAGGTGGTGTCACATTTGTTCAATGTGGAAGTAGGTCGTGCCCAAGGGTTAGGCAAGCGAAGAATTCCCAAGTATTAAGATCCCAAGAAGTTGCAGTGTCTGACAGGATTGTAGATGAATGGTTCAGAGAACCGACATGTTGATAAATTACCTCATTCTCCTCCTGTTCTTCAAGATTCTCCTTCGTATGGACTGATGAAGCCACTGTGTGGCGAAACGTTTCCTCAATAAAGATACCCAAGAGTTGCACATGTGTCTAATTTATCAACATGTCGGTTCTCTGAACCATTCGTCTACAAAAGTGTATTATATTATGCACTATTGTTATGGACTGTGTGGCCTAGTGGTCTAAAGCGTCATGTCTTTTCTCTCACCATCAGGCGGGTCAAAATAACATGGGTTCGACTCCTTGGCTAGTGCAGTGTTGTTATTGATCAATACCACTCGTTTCGTGGTTATAATATATACAAGATGAAATTAAGACACATGTGCAACATCTGGGTATCTTCATTGTAGACGTTTCGCCATCCAGTGACTTTATCAACACAAATTCCAGGACATAACTATGTCCTCGTCTGCTACCCGTCCCATTTCCACCTGACGTTAGTATATAAGCGTCAAGCGCCTTGCCTCTGCTTCAGAATCTCCACGACTACGGTGTTCTTCACACCAACTCCAAGGTTGAGGGACTGATTACCTCATCTTCTGTACATAGTTCTACTGTCTTGAAGTTATGTCCTGGAATCTTTATTGATAAAGCCACTGGAGGGCGAAACGTCTACAATAAAGATACCCAGATGTTACACATGTGTCTTAATCTCATCTTGTCGGTATTATATACCATTCTTGTACATAATATATATATATATATATATATATATATATATATATATATATATATATATATATATATATATATATATATATATGGAAGGGAAGGTAACACAAAAAATTATATAATTTATAATTACCTTGGAGGTCTGAACAAACTCTAACTTGACATTAAATACATTTCTACCCAAACATATTTTCCTAAATTTTAAATAAAAAATTCACTGCAGTATCCCAGTGTAGAATTTAATTACGGTGGAATTTGCATTTTTTTTTTTTGTGTCCTGGATGTCGTTTTTGGCCCAGTGAAATTATAGAAAGTTTGTCCAGAGTGTGATTATACCATGTTTGTTCATTGTGGTACAATGGTTTACTTGCTGCATGCCAGGTCCACGGTTCCAATCTCCCTTTGTTCTTATCTTTATTCTTTATTCACTATCTCCCCTTTATTATGGTCTCTCTGAGTTTGAGAAATATGATAATACGTGTATCATGATACCTTCTGGTACTGTGGTATGATAATGTATCGTGATACCTTCTGGTACTGTGGTATGATAATGTATCGTGATACCTTCTGGTACTGTGGTATGATAATGTATCGTGATACCTTCAGGTACTGTGGTATGATAATGTATCGTGATACCTTCAGGTACTGTGGTATGATAATGTATCATGATACCTTCAGGTACTGTGGTATGATAATGTATCGTGATACCTTCTGGTACTGTGGTATGATAATGTATCGTGATACCTTCTGGTACTGTGGTATGATAATGTATCGTGATACCTTCAGGTACTGTGGTATGATAATGTATCGTGATACCTTCAGGTACTGTGGTATGATAATGTATCATGATACCTTCAGGTACTGTGGTATGATAATGTATCATGATACCTTCAGGTACTGTGGTATGATAATGTATCGTGATACCTTCAGGTACTGTGGTATGATAATGTATCATGATACCTTCAGGTACTGTGGTATGATAATGTATCATGATACCTTCAGGTACTGTGGTATGATAATGTATCATGATACCTTCTGGTACTGTGGTATGATAATGTATCATGATACCTTCAGGTACTGTGGTATGATAATGTATCATGATACCTTCTGGTACTGTGGTATGATAATGTATCATGATACCTTCTGGTACTGTGGTATGATAATGTATCGTGATACCTTCTGGTACTGTGGTATGATAATGTATCATGATACCTTCAGGTACTGTGGTATGATAATGTATCATGATACCTTCTGGTACTGTGGTATGATAATGTATCATGATACCTTCTGGTACTGTGGTATGATAATGTATCGTGATACCTTCTGGTACTGTGGTATGATAATGTATCATGATACCTTCTGGTACTGTGGTATGATAATGTATCATGATACCTTCTGGTACTGTGGTATGATAATGTATCATGATACCTTCTGGTACTGTGGTATGATAATGTATCATGATACCTTCTGGTACTGTGGTATGATAATGTATCGTGATACCTTCTGGTACTGTGGTATGATAATGTATCATGATACCTTCAGGTACTGTGGTATAATGTATCATGATACCTTCTGGTACTGTGGTATGATAATGTATCGTGATATCTTCTGGTACTGTGGTATGATAATGTATCATGATACCTTCTGGTACTGTGGTATGATAATGTATCGTGATACCTTCAGGTACTGTGGTATGATAATGTATCGTGATACCTTCTGGTACTGTGGTATGATAATGTATCATGATACCTTCTGGTACTGTGGTATGATAATGTATCGTGATACCTTCTGGTACTGTGGTATGATAATGTATCATGATACCTTCAGGTACTGTGGTATTATCATACCACAGTACCAGAAGGCATCATGATAGGTCTATTATCATACCATTGAACAGGGACTCGAACCTTGGTGCTGCTATATATCAGGCCCAGCGCTGCACCACTGGGCCACGAGGCTTACAATAGGACAGTTCTCCAGCCAACACTTCCCGTGCTGTTTATGTTTTAACCGTTGTTGAAGTGTTTTAATCCAAGGCTGCGGCGAAATTATTGCATATACAAATATTTGCTTGCCTTATTCGGCAAGAAGAGCGTTGCTATTTAAGCCAGAATCGCAAGTTTTACGTATTGACCCGACATACGTCGTGTCGAATAGATACCTCTTACTGCTAGGTGAACAGTGACAGCAGGTGTTAGTAGACTAACTCCCGGGTACCTACGTACTGCTAGGTGAACTGTGACAGCAGGTGTTAGACTAACTCCCAGGTACCTACGTACTGCTAGGTGAACTGTGACAGCAGGTGTTAGACTAACTCCCAGGTACCTACGTACTGCTAGGTAAACTGTGACAGCAGGTGTTAGACTAACTCCCAGGTACCTACGTACTGCTAGGTGAACAGTGACAGCAGGTGTTAGTAGACTAACTCCCAGGTACCTACGTACTGCTAGGTGAACAGTGACAGCAGGTGTTAGTAGACTAACTCCCAGGTACCTACGTACTGCTAGGTGAACTGTGACAGCAGGTGTTAGACTAACTCCCAGGTACCTACGTACTGCTAGGTGAACAGTGTCAGCAGGTGTTAGTAGACTAACTCCAAGGTACCTACGTACTGCTAGGTGAACAGTGTCAGCAGGTGTTAGTAGACTAACTCCAAGGTACCTACGTACTGCTAGGTGAACAGTGTCAGCAGGTGTTAGTAGACTAACTCCCAGGTACACACGTACTACTAGCTGAACAGTGACAGCAGGTGTTAGTAGACTAACTCCCAGGTACCTACGTACTACTAACTGAACAGTGTCAGCAGGTGTTACTAGACTAACCTCCTACGTACTGCTAGGTGAACAGTGTCAGCAAGTGTTAGTAGACTAACTCCCAGGTACCTACGTACTACTAGCTGAACAGTGTCAGCAGGTGTTAGTAGACTAACCTCCTACGTACTGCTAGGTGAACAGTGACAGCAGGTGTTAGTAGACTAACTCCCAGGTACCTACGTACTGCTAGCTGAACAGTGACATTTTGTCCAGTCCACTCACCTAAGTGACTTCCGAGAGACAAAGAATTTTCTCTCTCCCAGGTTGTACATATCTATCTAGTAAGATGATGGTAGTTACCTTATTGTAATTAGTACACATCCTGTAGTTAGGATAATTAGTACACATCCTGTAGTTAGGATAATCAGTACACATCCTGTAGTTAGGATAATCAGTACACATCCTGTAGTTAGGATAATCAGTACACATCCTGTAGTTAGGATAATCAGTACACATCCTGTAGTTAGGATAATCAGTATACATCCTGTAGTTAGGATAATCAGTACACATCCTGTAGTTAGGATAATCAGTACACATCCTGTAGTTAGGATAATCAGTATACATCCTGTAGTTAGGATAATCAGTGATTGGGTTAGTCGGGATTCCCCACTCGGCTACAAGACGCTACCTTGATGCACTACCACTCGGCTACAAGACGCTACCTTGATGCGCTACCACTCGGCTACAAGACGCTACCTTGATGCACTACCACTCGGCTACAAGACGCTACCTTGATGCACTACCACTCGGCTACAAGACGCTACCTTGATGCACTACCACTCAGCTACAAGACGCTACCTTGATGCACTACCACTCGGCTACAAGACGCTACCTTGATGCACTACCACTCGGCTACAAGACGCTACCTTGATGCACTACCACTCGGCTACAAGACGCTACCTTGATGCACTACCACTCGGCTACAAGACGCTACCTTGATGCACTACCACTCGGCTACAAGACGCTACCTTGATGCACTACCACTCGGCTACAAGACGCTACCTTGATGCACTACCACTCGGCTACAAGACGCTACCTTGATGCACTACCACTCGGCTACAAGACGCTACCTTGATGCACTACCACTCGGCTACAAGACGCTACCTTGATGCACTACCACTCGGCTACAAGACGCTACCTTGATGCACTACCACTCGGCTACAAGACACTACCTTGATGCACTACCACTCGGCTACAAGACGCTACCTTGATGCACTACCACTCGGCTACAAGACGCTACCTTGATGCACTACCACTCGGCTACAAGACGCTACCTTGATGCACTGCACCACTCGGCTACAAGACGCTACCTTGATGCACTACCACTCGGCTACAAGACGCTACCTTGATGCACTACCACTCGGCTACAAGACGCTACCTTGATGCACTACCACTCGGCTACAAGACGCTACCTTGATGCACTACCACTCGGCTACAAGACGCTACCTTGATGCTACCTACCACTCGGCTACAAGACGCTACCTTGATGCACTACCACTCGGCTACAAGACGCTACCTTGATGCACTACCACTCGGCTACAAGACGCTACCTTGATGCACTACCACTCGGCTACAAGACGCTACCTTGATGCACTACCACTCGGCTACAAGACGCTACCTTGATGCACTACCACTCGGCTACAAGACGCTACCTTGATGGCTACAAGACGCTACCTTGATGCACTACCACTCGGCTACAAGACGCTACCTGCCACTCGGCTACAAGACGCTACCTTGATGCACGCCCACTCGGCGACAAGACGCCACCTGGACGCACTACCACTCGGCTACCAGACGCTACCTTGATGCACTACCACTCGGCTACAAGACGCTACCTTGATGCACTACCACTCGGCTACAAGACGCTACCTTGATGCACTACCACTCGGCTACAAGACGCTACCTTGATGCACTACCACTCGGCTACAAGACGCTACCTTGATGCACTACCACTCGGCTACAAGACGCTACCTTGATGCACTACCACTCGGCTACAAGACGCTACCTTGATGCACTACCACTCGGCTACAAGACGCTACCTTGATGCACTACCACTCGGCTACAAGACGCTACCTTGATGCACTACCACTCGGCTACAAGACGCTACCTTGATGCACTACCACTCGGCTACAAGACGCTACCTTGATGCACTACCACTCGGCTACAAGACGCTACCTTGATGCACTACCACTCGGCTACAAGACGCTACCTTGATGCACTGCCACTCGGCTACAAGACGCTACCTTGATGCACTACCACTCAGCTACAAGACGCTACCTTGATGCCCTACCACTCGGCTACAAGACGCTACCTTGATGCACTACCACTCGGCTACAAGACGCTACCTTGATGCACTACCACTCGGCTACAAGACGCTACCTTGATGCACTACCACTCGGCTACAAGACGCTACCTTGATGCCCTACCACTCGGCTACAAGACGCTACCTTGATGCACTACCACTCGGCTACAAGACGCTACCTTGATGCACTGCCACTCGGCTACAAGACGCTACCTTGATGCCCTACCACTCGGCTACAAGACGCTACCTTGATGCACTACCACTCGGCTACAAGACGCTACCTTGATGCCCTACCACTCGGCTACAAGACGCTACCTTGATGCACTACCACTCGGCTACAAGACGCTACCTTGATGCCCTACCACTCGGCTACAAGACGCTACCTTGATGCACTACCACTCGGCTACAAGACGCTACCTTGATGCGCTACCACTCGGCTACAAGACGCTACCTTGATGCCCTACCACTCGGCTACAAGACGCTACCTTGATGCCCTACCACTCGGCTACAAGACGCTACCTTGATGCACTACCACTCGGCTACAAGACGCTAACTTGATGCACTACCACTCGGCAACAAGACGCTACCTTGATGCACTACCACTCGGCTACAAGACGCTACCTTGATGCACTACCACTCGGCTACAAGACGCTACCTTGATGCACTACCACTCGGCTACAAGACGCTACCTTGATGCACTACCACTCGGCTACAAGACACTATCTTGATGCACTACCACTCGGCTACAAGACGCTACCTTGATGCACTACCACTCGGCTACAAGACGCTACCTTGATGCACTACCACTCGGCTACAAGACGCTACCTTGATACGCTACCACTCGGCTACAAGACGCTACCTTGATGCACTAGCACTCGGCTACAAGACGCTACCTTGATGCACTACCACTCGGCTACAAGACGCTACCTTGATGCACTACCACTCGGCTACAAGACGCTACCTTGATGCACTACCACTCGGCTACAAGACGCTACCTTGATGCACGACCACTCGGCTACAAGACGCTACCTTGATGCACTACCACTCGGCTACAAGACGCTACCTTGATGCACTACCACTCGGCTACAAGACGCTACTTTGATGCACTACCACTCGGCTACAAGACGCTACCTTGATGCACTACCACTCGGCTACAAGACGCTACCTTGATGCACTACCACTCGGCTACAAGACACTACCTTGATGCACTACCACTCGGCTACAAGACGCTACCTTGATGCACTACCACTCGGCTACAAGACGCTACCTTGATGCACTACCACTCGGCTACAAGACGCTACCTTGATACGCTACCACTCGGCTACAAGACGCTACCTTGATGCACTAGCACTCGGCTACAAGACGCTACCTTGATGCACTACCACTCGGCTACAAGACGCTACCTTGATGCACTACCACTCGGCTACAAGACGCTACCTTGATGCACTACCACTCGGCTACAAGACGCTACCTTGATGCACTACCACTCGGCTACAAGACGCTACCTTGATGCACTACCACTCGGCTACAAGACGCTACCTTGATGCACTACCACTCGGCTACAAGACGCTACCTTGATGCACTACCACTCGGCTACAAGACGCTACCTTGATGCACTACCACTCGGCTACAAGACGCTACCTTGATGCCCTACCACTCGGCTACAAGACGCTACCTTGATGCACTACCACTCGGCTACAAGACGCTACCTTGATGCCCTACCACTCGGCTACAAGACGCTACCTTGATGCACTACCACTCGGCTACAAGACGCTACCTTGATGCGCTACCACTCGGCTACAAGACGCTACCTTGATGCCCTACCACTCGGCTACAAGACGCTACCTTGATGCCCTACCACTCGGCTACAAGACGCTACCTTGATGCACTACCACTCGGCTACAAGACGCTACCTTGATGCACTACCACTCGGCTACAAGACGCTACCTTGATGCACTACCACTCGGCTACAAGACGCTACCTTGATGCACTACCACTCGGCTACAAGACGCTACCTTGATGCACTACCACTCGGCTACAAGACGCTACCTTGATGCACTACCACTCGGCTACAAGACACTACCTTGATGCACTACCACTCGGCTACAAGACGCTACCTTGATGCACTACCACTCGGCTACAAGACGCTACCTTGATGCACTACCACTCGGCTACAAGACGCTACCTTGATACGCTACCACTCGGCTACAAGACGCTACCTTGATGCACTAGCACTCGGCTACAAGACGCTACCTTGATGCACTACCACTCGGCTACAAGACGCTACCTTGATGCACTACCACTCGGCTACAAGACGCTACCTTGATGCACTACCACTCGGCTACAAGACGCTACCTTGATGCACGACCACTCGGCTACAAGATGCTACCTTGATGCACTACCACTCGGCTACAAGACGCTACCTTGATGCACTACCACTCGGATACAAGACGCTACCTTGATGCACTGCCACTCGGCTACAAGACGCTACCTTGATGCACTACCACTCGGCTACAAGACGCTACCTTGATGCCCTACCACTCGGCTACAAGACGCTACCTTGATGCACTACCACTCGGCTACAAGACGCTACCTTGATGCACTGCCACTCGGCTACAAGACGCTACCTTGATGCACTACCACTCGGCTACAAGACGCTACCTTGATGCACTACCACTCAGCTACAAGACGCTACCTTGATGCACTACCACTCGGCTACAAGACGCTACCTTGATGCATTACCACTCGGCTACAAGACGCTACCTTGATGCCCTACCACTCGGCTACAAGACGCTACCTTGATGCACTACCACTCGGCTACAAGACGCTACCTTGATGCCCTACCACTCGGCTACAAGACGCTACCTTGATGCACTACCACTCGGCTACAAGACGCTACCTTGATGCCCTACCACTCGGCTACAAGACGCTACCTTGATGCACTACCACTCGGCTACAAGACGCTACCTTGATGCGCTACCACTCGGCTACAAGACGCTACCTTGATGCCCTACCACTCGGCTACAAGACGCTACCTTGATGCACTACCACTCGGCTACAAGACGCTACCTTGATGCACTACCACTCGGCTACAAGACGCTACCTTGATGCACTACCACTCGGCTACAAGACGCTACCTTGATGCACTACCACTCGGCTACAAGACGCTACCTTGATGCACTACCACTCGGCTACAAGACACTACCTTGATGCACTACCACTCGGCTACAAGACGCTACCTTGATGCACTACCACTCGGCTACAAGACGCTACCTTGATGCACTACCACTCGGCTACAAGACGCTACCTTGATACGCTACCACTCGGCTACAAGACGCTACCTTGATGCACTAGCACTCGGCTACAAGACGCTACCTTGATGCACTACCACTCGGCTACAAGACGCTACCTTGATGCACTACCACTCGGCTACAAGACGCTACCTTGATGCACTACCACTCGGCTACAAGACGCTACCTTGATGCACTACCACTCGGCTACAAGACGCTACCTTGATGCACTACCACTCGGCTACAAGACGCTACCTTGATGCACTACCACTCGGCTACAAGACGCTACCTTGATGCACTACCACTCGGCTACAAGACGCTACCTTGATGCACTACCACTCGGCTACAAGACGCTACCTTGATGCACTACCACTCGGCTACAAGACGCTACCTTGATGCATTACCACTCGGCTACAAGACGCTACCTTGATGCACTACCACTCGGCTACAAGACACTACCTTGATGCACTACCACTCGGCTACAAGACGCTACCTTGATGCACTACCACTCGGCTACAAGACGCTACCTTGATGCACTACCACTCGGCTACAAGACGCTACCTTGATACGCTACCACTCGGCTACAAGACGCTACCTTGATGCACTAGCACTCGGCTACAAGACGCTACCTTGATGCACTACCACTCGGCTACAAGACGCTACCTTGATGCACTACCACTCGGCTACAAGACGCTACCTTGATGCACTACCACTCGGCTACAAGACGCTACCTTGATGCACTACCACTCGGCTACAAGACGCTACCTTGATGCACTACCACTCGGCTACAAGACGCTACCTTGATGCACTACCACTCGGCTACAAGACGCTACCTTGATGCACTGCCACTCGGCTACAAGACGCTACCTTGATGCACTACCACTCGGCTACAAGACGCTACCTTGATGCACTACCACTCGGCTACAAGACGCTACCTTGATGCACTACCACTCGGCTACAAGACGCTACCTTGATGCACTACCACTCGGCTACAAGACGCTACCTTGATGCACTACCACTCGGCTACAAGACGCTACCTTGATGCACTACCACTCGGCTACAAGACGCTACCTTGATGCACTAGCACTCGGCTACAAGACGCTACCTTGATGCACTACCACTCGGCTACAAGACGCTACCTTGATGCACTACCACTCGGCTACAAGACGCTACCTTGATGCACTACCACTCGGCTACAAGACGCTACCTTGATGCACTACCACTCGGCTACAAGACGCTACCTTGATGCACTACCACTCGGCTACAAGACGCTACCTTGATGCACTACCACTCGGCTACGAGACGCTACCTTGATGCACTACCACTCGGCTACAAGACGCTACCTTGATGCACTACCACTCGGCTACAAGACGCTACCTTGATGCACTACCACTCAGCTACAAGACGCTACCTTGATGCACTACCACTCAGCTACAAGACGCTACCTTGATGCACTACCACTCGGCTACAAGACGCTACCTTGATGCTCTACCACTCGGCTACAAGACGCTACCTTGATGCACTACCACTCGGCTACAAGACGCTACCTTGATGCTCTACCACTCGGCTACAAGACGCTACCTTGATGCACTACCACTCGGCTACAAGACGCTACCTTGATGCACTACCACTCGGCTACAAGACGCTACCTTGATGCCCTACCACTCGGCTACAAGACGCTACCTTGATGCACTACCACTCGGCTACAAGACGCTACCTTGATGCACTACCACTCGGCTACAAGACGCTACCTTGATGCCCTACCACTCGGCTACAAGACGCTACCTTGATGCACTACCACTCGGCTACAAGACGCTACCTTGATGCACTACCACTCGGCTACAAGACGCTACCTTGATGCACTACCACTCGGCTACAAGACGCTACCTTGATGCACTACCACTCGGCTACAAGACGCTGCCTTGATGCACTACCACTCAGCTACAAGACGCTACCTTGATGCACTACCACTCAGCTACAAGACGCTACCTTGATGCACTACCACTCGGCTACAAGACGCTACCTTGATGCACTACCACTCGGCTACAAGACGCTACCTTGATGCACTACCACTCGGCTACAAGACGCTGCCTTGATGCACTACCACTCAGCTACAAGACGCTACCTTGATGCACTACCACTCAGCTACAAGACGCTACCTTGATGCACTACCACTCGGCTACAAGACGCTACCTTGATGCACTACCACTCAGCTACAAGACGCTACCTTGATGCACTACCACTCAGCTACAAGACGCTACCTTGATGCACTACCACTCAGCTACAAGACGCTACCTTGATGCACTACCACTCGGCTACAAGACGCTACCTTGATGCACTACCACTCGGCTACAAGACGCTACCTTGATGCACTACCACTCGGCTACAAGACGCTACCTTGATGCACTACCACTCGGCTACAAGACGCTACCTTGATGCACTACCACTCGGCTACAAGACGCTACCTTGATGCACTACCACTCGGCTACAAGACGCTACCTTGATGCACTACCACTCGGCTACAAGACGCTACCTTGATGCACTACCACTCGGCTACAAGACGCTACCTTGATGCACTACCACTCGGCTACAAGACGCTACCTTGATGCACTACCACTCGGCTACAAGACGCTACCTTGATGCACTACCACTCGGCTACAAGACGCTACCTTGATGCACTACCACTCGGCTACAAGACGCTACCTTGATGCACTACCACTCGGCTACAAGACGCTACCTTGATACGCTACCACTCGGCTACAAGACGCTACCTTGATGCACTACCACTCAGCTACAAGACGCTACCTTGATGCACTACCACTCAGCTACAAGACGCTACCTTGATGCACTACCACTCGGCTACAAGACGCTACCTTGATGCACTACCACTCGGCTACAAGACGCTACCTTGATGCACTACCACTCGGCTACAAGACGCTACCTTGATGCACTACCACTCGGCTACAAGACACTACCTTGATGCACTACCACTCAGCTACAAGACGCTACCTTGATGCACTACCACTCGGCTACAAGACGCTACCTTGATGCACTACCACTCGGCTACAAGACGCTACCTTGATGCACTACCACTCGGCTACAAGACGCTACCTTGATGCACTACCACTCGGCTACAAGACGCTACCTTGATGCACTACCACTCGGCTACAAGACGCTACCTTGATGCACTACCACTCGGCTACAAGACGCTACCTTGATGCACTACCACTCGGCTACAAGACGCTACCTTGATGCACTACCACTCGGCTACAAGACGCTACCTTGATGCACTACCACTCGGCTACAAGACGCTACCTTGATGCACTACCACTCAGCTACAAGACGCTACCTTGATGCACTACCACTCGGCTACAAGACGCTACCTTGATGCTCTACCACTCAGCTACAAGACGCTACCTTGATGCACTACCACTCAGCTACAAGACGCTACCTTGATGCACTACCACTCGGCTACAAGACGCTACCTTGATGCACTACCACTCGGCTACAAGACGCTACCTTGATGCACTACCACTCGGCTACAAGACGCTACCTTGATGCACTACCACTCGGCTACAAGACGCTACCTTGATGCACTACCACTCGGCTACAAGACGCTACCTTGATGCACTACCACTCGGCTACAAGACGCTACCTTGATGCACTACCACTCGGCTACAAGACGCTACCTTGATGCACTACCACTCGGCTACAAGACGCTACCTTGATGCACTACCACTCGGCTACAAGACGCTACCTTGATGCACTACCACTCGGCTACAAGACGCTACCTTGATGCACTACCACTCGGCTACAAGACGCTACCTTGATGCACTACCACTCGGCTACAAGACGCTACCTTGATGCACTACCACTCGGCTACAAGACGCTACCTTGATGCACTACCACTCGGCTACAAGACGCTACCTTGATGCACTACCACTCGGCTACAAGACGCTACCTTGATGCACTACCACTCGGCTACAAGACGCTACCTTGATGCACTACCACTCGGCTACAAGACGCTACCTTGATGCACTACCACTCGGCTACAAGACGCTACCTTGATGCACTACCACTCGGCTACAAGACGCTACCTTGATGCGCTACCACTCGGCTACAAGACGCTACCTTGATGCACTACCACTCGGCTACAAGACGCTACCTTGATGCACTACCACTCGGCTACAAGACGCTACCTTGATGCACTACCACTCGGCTACAAGACGCTACCTTGATGCACTACCACTCGGCTACAAGACGCTACCTTGATGCACTACCACTCGGCTACAAGACGCTACCTTGATGCACTACCACTCGGCTACAAGACGCTACCTTGATGCACTACCACTCGGCTACAAGACGCTACCTTGATGCACTACCACTCGGCTACAAGACGCTACCTTGATGCACTACCACTCGGCTACAAGACGCTACCTTGATGCACTACCACTCGGCTACAAGACGCTACCTTGATGCACTACCACTCGGCTACAAGACGCTACCTTGATGCACTACCACTCGGCTACAAGACGCTACCTTGATGCACTACCACTCGGCTACAAGACGCTACCTTGATGCACTACCACTCGGCTACAAGACGCTACCTTGCCCACCCAGGCTACGAATCACACGGGAAAACCTAGCTTTAACCCCCCCCCCAGCTAATTTAACTGTAGATGGCTTTTGCTGCAGCATAAGACTTAATGTTATTTAAGATTCTTAAGGGCGGGGAAGAAACGGGGCAAAGTCCCTAAAGTTGCCGTTTAAGGGATCTTACCCTAGCCATTTCGGGATACGAACAGCGTCCGTGGAACGGTAATGACCGTGCGCCGGAGGTCCTTGCTTATCCTGCAATGTAAACTTATTTCCGAGATATTCAGCCGGAATTGTTCAGATAATGAGAGCATACGGAGCTGCGTGTGTTTATGTCCTTGATAAAGCCGAGGCTGGAGGCTAGATGCTGGAGGCTGGAAGCTAGATGCTGGAGGCTGGAGGCTAGATGCTGGAGGCTGGAGGCTAGATGCTGGAGGCTGGAAGCTAGATGCTGGAGGCTGGAAGCTAGATGCTGGAGGCTGGAAGCTAGATGCTGGAGGCTGGAGGCTAGATGCTGGAGGCTGGAGGCTAGATGCTGGAGGCTGGAAGCTAGATGCTGGAGGCTGGGTACTGGAGAATGGAGGCTGAATGCTAAATGCTGGAGGCTAAATTCTAGATGCTGGAGGCTAGATGCTGGATGTTGGAGGCTAAAGGCTGGATGCTGGAAGCTGGTTACTGGAGGATAGAGGGTGGGTACTGGAGGATGAATGCTGGAAGCTGAAGACTGGATGCTGGAGGCTAGATGCTGGAGGCTGGAGGCTAGATGCTGGAGGCTAGATGCTGCAGGCTAGAGGCTAGATGCTGGAGGCTAGCTACTGGAGGCTAGAGGCTAGATGCTGGATGCAGGATGCTGGAGAGTGGAGGCTGAAGGCTAGATGCTGGAGGCTAGAGGCTAGATGCTGGAGGCTAGACGCTGGAGGCTAGATCCTGGAGGCTAGAGGCTAGATGCTGGAGGCTGGATACTGGAGACTGGAGGGTGAAGGCTTGATGCTGGAGGCTAGAGGCTAGATGCTGGAGACTGGATGCTGGAGGCTGAAGGCTAGATGTTAGAGGCTAGATGCTGGAGGCTAAATACTGGAGACTAGAGGCTAGATGCTGGAGACTGGAGGCTGAAGGCTAGATGCTGGAGGCTAGAGGCTAGATGCTGGAGACTGGAGGCTAGATGCTTGAGGCTAGATACTGGAGAGTGGATGCTGAAGGCTGGAAGCTCCTCTTACTGGAACTCCTACAGGCAGATAATGCTACTTTGTGTCTGTGTACTTGTAATCAGAATGGAAATGCGTGTGTGTGCTGTGTGTTGTTATTGGTCCCACTTCACATTCTGATGTCAACTGTGGTCTGTATAACTTGTATCATGTACTGGTAGAAATATATTATTACGGTGTAATGAAATGAGCAGTCCATGGCTGCCTTTTTTTGTTTATTTAATACAGGTTATTACATGGGTCGTTAAAATAACAGTGTTGAGAGGACAGCCTTAAGCTTGACTCCAAGTCTCTCAGACTTGACTGACCAGAGAAATATTAAATTTATTGAAGCTGTCACACGTGTGTGATGGTAAAGAGAGATAGAGAGAGAGAGATAATAGCACATTAATGGATACACTGCACTGCATTATATAACTGTACAGAGATAAATTTCTCTACCTTGATACGCCTTTTTAAGTAACTTATGACTTAACTCCTCCTCCTCCTCCTCCTCCTCCTCCTCCTCCTCCTCCTCCTCCTCTTCTTCCTACTACACTTCCTCTGCTTCCTCCCCTTCCTCTTCTTCGTCCCTCATTTTCTGTTGTGTTTAAAGGAACAAAATTATTAATTACCAGAGTAATGAAGTAAGCTCTCCACTGACAACCTTACCAGAAGACAGTGTTTAACTTATACATATACAGGGAGTAACTTAAACCAGTGTAACTGACTCCCAGCCTGATATTGTGTACTGTGTGGGTTCTGACAGCCTGATAGTGTACTGTGTGGGTTCTGACAGCCTGATAGTGTGTGTACTGTGTGGGTTCTGACAGCCTGATAGTGTGTGTACTGTGTGGGTTCTGACAGCCTGATAGTGTGTGTACTGTGTGGGTTCTGACAGCCTGATAGTGTGTGTACTGTGTGGGTTCTGACAGCCTGATATTGTGTGTACTGTGTGGGTTCTGACAGCCTGATAGTGTGTGTACTGTGTGGGTTTTGACAGCCTGATAGTGTGTGTACTGTGTGGGTTCTGACAGCCTGATAGTGTGTGTACTGTGTGGGTTCTGACAGCCTGATATTGTGTGTACTGTGTGGGTTCTGACAGCCTGATAGTGTGTGTACTGTGTGGGTTCTGACAGCCTGATAGTGTGTGTACTGTGTGGGTTCTGACAGCCTGATAGTGTGTGTACTGTGTGGGTTCTGACAGCCTGATAGTGTGTGTACTGTGTGGGTTCTGACAGCCTGATATTGTGTGTACTGTGTGGGTTCTGACAGCCTGATAGTGTGTGTACTGTGTGGGTTCTGACAGCCTGATAGTGTGTGTACTGTGTGGGTTCTGACAGCCTGATAGTGTGTGTACTGTGTGGGTTCTGACAGCCTGATAGTGTGTGAACTGTGTGGGTTCTGACAGCCTGATAGTGTGTGTACTGTGTGGGTTCTGACAGCCTGATAGTGTGTGTACTGTGTGGGTTCTGACAGCCTGATAGTGTGTGTACTGTGTGGGTTCTGACAGCCTGATAGTGTGTGTACTGTGTGGGTTCTGACAGCCTGATAGTGTGTGTACTGTGTGGGTTCTGACAGCCTGATAGTGTGTGTACTGTGTGGGTTCTGACACACACACACACACACACACACACACACACACACACACACACACAGACATACACACACAGACACACACACACACACACACACACACACACACACACACACACACACGCACACACGCGACGAGGTGTCAGAGTGGGCGCCTGTGACAAGCGGGGTTCCACAGGG
>NW_027195027.1:1252500-1257500 GCF_038502225.1 Cherax quadricarinatus
GCTGCGTACGAAATGTGCTGTTTGGGAAATGTGCTGTGTGCGAAATGCGCTGTGTGAAATGTGCTCTGTTGCGTTTGTTATCGCACGCGTTTGAGTGGTTGTACTCTGAAGGATGAGTGAGGATGTTACAGTTCTGGAGGTGGGAAGTACAGTACCTGTACTCTGAAGGATGAGTGAGGATGTTACAGTTCTGGAGGTGGGAAGTACAGTACCTGTACTCTGAAGGATGGGTGAGGATGTTACAGTTCTGGAGGTGGGAAGTACAGTACCTGTACTCTGAAGGATGGGTGAGGATGTTACAGTTCTGGAGGTGGGAAGTACAGTACCTGTACTCTGAAGGATGAGTGAGGATGTTACAGTTCTGGAGGTGGGAAGTACAGTACCTGTACTCTGAAGGATGAGTGAGGATGTTACAGTTCTGGAGGTGGGAAGTACAGTACCTGTACTCTGAAGGATGAGTGAGGATGTTACAGTTCTGGAGGTGGGAAGTACAGTACCTGTACTCTGAAGGATGAGTGAGGATGTTACAGTTCTGGAGGTGGGAAGTACAGTACCTGTACTCTGGAGGATGAGTGAGGATGTTACAGTTCTTGAGGTGGGAAGTACAGTACCTGTACTCTGAAGGATGAGTGAGGATGTTACAGTTCTGGAGGTGGGAAGTACAGTACCTGTACTCTGAAGGATGAGTGAGGATGTTACAGTTCTGGAGGTGGGAAGTACAGTACCTGTACTCTGAAGGATGAGTGAGGATGTTACAGTTCTGGAGGTGGGAAGTACAGTACCTGCACTCTGAAGGATGAGTGAGGATGTTACAGTTCTGGAGGCGGGAAGTACAGTACCTGCACTCTGAAGGATGAGTGAGGATGTTACAGTTCTGGAGGCGGGAAGTACAGTACCTGCACTCTGGAGGATGAGTGAGGATGTTACAGTTCTGGTGGTGGGAAGTACAGTACCTGTACTCTGAAGGATGAGTGAGGATGTTACAGTTCTGGAGGTGGGAAGTACAGTACCTGTACTCTGAAGGATGAGTGAGGATGTTACAGTTCTGGAGGTGGGAAGTACAGTACCTGCACTCTGAAGGATGAGTGAGGATGTTACAGTTCTGGTGGTATTGCGAACTGTAGCAGCCAGTGTTTTGTGACTGTAATAGCCCCATTGATAGCTTTCTAGGTAGCCCCATTGATAGTTTTCTAGATAGCCCCATAGATACCCTTCTAGGTAGCCCCATAGGTAGCCTTGTAGGTAGTCCCATAGATAGCCTTGTAGGTAGCCCCATAGAACCTTGTAGGTATCCCCATAGATAGCCTTCTAGGTAGCCCCATTGATAGCCTTCTAGGTAGCCCCATTGATAGCCTTCTAGGTAGCCCCATTGATAGCCTTCTAGGTAGCCCCATTGATAGCCTTCTAGGTAGCCCCATGGCCTTTTAGGTATCCCCATAGATAGTCTTCTACGTAGCTTTATAGATAGCCTTCTAGGTAGCCCTATAGATAGCCTTCCTGGTAGCTCTATAGATAGCCTTCTAGGTAGCCCCATTGATAGTCTTCTAGGTAGCCCCATAGCCTTCTAGGTAGCCCCATAGATAGCCTTCTAGGTAGCCCTATAGATAGCCTTCCTGGTAGCCCCATAGATAGCCTTGTAGGTAGCCCCATAGATAACCTAGGCAGCTCCAAAGATAGCCTTGTAGGTAGCCTCATACATAGCCTTCTAAGTAGCCTTTCAAGTAACCCTAGACGTATCCGTATAGCTAGCTTTCTAGGTAGCCCTCTAGCCCTCCAAGTAGCCCCCATGGGGCTGGTCGAGTTGAAAGGCAATTAAGTCTGACGGTAATTAGTGACGATTAATGATGTGATCGCATGAAGGGTGGGGGTCAGCGCCCCCTCCCCCTCTTGTGAAGGGGTATACAACCCCCTCATACCAATAAATGGGAGGTTTAGGGACGGGGGGTGAGGGGGGGTTTCTGTATTTGGGTTTAAAACATTTTGGGTCAAAATCGTGTTGGGATTTATTTATTTTCAAATTATCTGGATTTAAAGTTTTCAAAATTTTGGGTTTCAAATTTTTGTTTCAAAATTTTGGATTTCAAATTTTTGTTTCAAAATTTTGGGTTTCAAATTTTTGTTTCAAAATTTTGGGTTTCAAATTTTTGTTTCAAAATTTTGGGTTTCAAATTTTTGTTTCAAAATTTTTTGTTTCAAAATTTTGGGTTTCAAATTTTTGTTTCAAAATTTTAGGTTTCAAATTTTTGTTTCAAAATTTTGGGTTTCAAATTTTTGTTTCAAAATTTTGGGTTTCAAATTTTTGTTTCAAAATTTTGGGTTTCAAATTTTTGTTTCAAAATTTTGGGTTTCAAATTTGTTCCAAAATTTTGGGTTTCAAATTTTTGTTTCAAAATTTTGGGTTTCAAATTTCTTCCAAAATTTTGGGTTTCAAATTTTTGTTACAAAATTTTGGGTTTCAAATTTTTGTTTCAAAATTTTGGATTTCAAATTTTTGTTTCAAAATTTTGGGTTTCAAATTTGTTTCAAAATTTTGGGTTTCAAATTTCTTCCAAAATTTTGGGTTTCAAATTTTTGTTTCAAAATTTTGGGTTTCAAATTTGTTTCAAAATTTTGGGTTTCAAATTTGTTTCAAAATTTTGGGTTTCAAATTTGTTTCAAAATTTTGGGTTTCAAATTTCTGTTTCAAAATTTTGTGTTTCAAATTTTTGAGATTGAAAAAAAATTAGAAATTTAAGCAAGAAAAAAAAGTCAACAGTTATTATAAATAATTATTAAATTTCATAATTTAGTGGACAATTAAAAATAATTTTTTGGAAAATGTGAGAAACTCATTAATTTATTTTAATTAATGGAGGTCAAAGTTATCTTGACCCGGAATTAATGGAGGTAAAAGTTATCTTGACCCGGAATTAATGGAGGTAAAAGTTATCTTGACCCGGAATTAATGGAGGTAAAAGTTATCTTGACCCGGAATTAATGAAGATAAAAGTTATCTTGACCCGGAATTAATGGAGGTAAAAGTTACCTTGACCCGGAATTAATGGAGGTAAAAGTTACCTTGACCCGGAATTAATGGAGGTAAAAGTTACCTTGACCCGGAATTAATGGAGGTAAAAGTTACCTTGACCCGGAATTAACACGAAATTAATTCATATTAAATGAATTTCACCCGGAATTAATGGAGGTAAAAGTTTTCTGTCGGAATTTTTTTTACGGAATTAATGGAGGTAAAAGTTTTAATGAAGTTGTCTTTTTTTTTTACTTTTTAATGTTAATGGTGTGTGTGTGTGTGTGTGTGTGTGTGCGTGTGTGTGTGTGTGTGTGTGTGTGTGTGTGTGTGTGTGTGTGTGTGTGTGTGTGTGTGTGTGTGTGTGTGTGTGTGTGTGTGTGTGTGTGTGTGTGTGTGTGTGTGTGTGTGTTGTGTGTATGTGTGTGTGTGTGTGTGTGTGTGTGTGTGTGTGTGTGTGTGTGTGTGTGTGTGTGTGTGTGTGTGTGTGTGTGTGTGTGTGTTGTGTGTATGTGTGTGTGTACTCACCTATTTGTACTCACCTATTTGTGGTTGCAGGGGTCGAGTCCTAGCTCCTGGCCCCGCCTCTTCACCGGCTGCTACTAGACCCTCTCTCTCCCCGCTCCATGAGCTTTATCAAACCTCGTCTTAAAACTGTGTATGGTTCCTGCCTCCACTACGTCATTTTCTAGGCTATTCCACTGCCTTACAACTCTATGACTGAAGAAATACTTCCTACTATCTCTCTGACTCATTTGTGTCTTCAACTTCCAATTGTGGCCTCTTGTTTCTGTGTCCCCTCCCTGGAACATCCTGTCCTTGTCCACCTTGTCTATTCCACGCAGTATTTTATATGTCGTTATCATGTCTCCCCTGACCCTCCTGTCCTCCAGTGTCGTCAGGCCGATTTCCCTTAATCTTTCTTCATAGGACATTCCCCTTAGCTCTGGAACTAACCTTGTTGCAAACCTTTGTACTTTCTCTAGTTTCTTGACGTGCTTTATCAAGTGCGGGTTCCAAACAGGTGCTGCATACTCCAGTATGGGCCTGACATACACGGTGTACAGTGTCTTGAATGATTCCTTACTAAGGTGTCGGAATGCTGTTCTCAGGTTTGCCAGGCGCCCATATGCTGCAGCAGTTATCTGATTGATGTGTGCTTCCGGAGACATGCTCGGTGTTATACTCACCCCAAGATCTTTCTCCTTGAGTGAGGTTTGCAGTCTTTGGCCACCTAGCCTATACTCTGTCTGTGGTCTTCTGTGCCCTTCCCCTATCTTCATGACTTTGCATTTGGCAGGATTAAATTCGAGAAGCCATTTGCTGGACCAGGTGTCCAGTCTGTCCAGGTCTCTTTGAAGTCCTGCCTGGTCCTCATCAGATTTAATTCTCCTCATTAACTTCACATCATCTGCAAACAGGGACACTTCTGAGTCTAACCCTTCCGTCATGTCGTTCACATATACCAAAAATAGCACTGGTCCTAGGACCGACCCCTGTGGGACCCCGCTCGTCACAGGTGCCCACTGTGATACATCATTACGTACCATGACTCGTTGTTGCCTCCCTGTCAGGTATTCTCTGATCCATTGCAGTGCCCTTCCTGTTATATGCGCCTGATGCTCTAGCTTCTGCACTAATCTCTTGTGAGGAACTGTGTCAAAGGCCTTCTTGCAGTCCAAGAAGATGCAATCAACCCACCCCTCTCTCTCTTGTCTTACTTCTGTTATTTTATCATAAAACTCCAGAAGGTTTGTGACACAGGATTTGCCTTCCGTGAATCCGTGCTGGTTGGCATTTATACTCCTGTTCCGTTCCAGGTGCTCCACCACTCTCCTCCTGATAATCTTCTCCATAATTTTGCATACTATACACGTCAATGACACAGGTCTATAGTTTAGTGCCTCTTTTCTGTCTCCTTTTTTGAAAATGGGAACTACATTTGCTGTCTTCCATACCTCAGGTAGTTGCCCAGTTTCCAGGGATGTGTTGA
>NW_027195027.1:1262500-1267500 GCF_038502225.1 Cherax quadricarinatus
CCCCACACCTGCCCAAAGGTATCACGTACTCCCCACACCTGCCCAAAGGTATCACGTACTCCCCACACCTGCCCAAAGGTATCACGTACTCCCCACACCTACCCAAAGGTGTTACGTACACCCCACACCTGCCCAAAGGTATCACGTACTCCCCACACCTGCCCAAAGGTATCACGTACTCCCCACACCTGCCCTAAGGTATCACGTACTCCCAACAAATGCCCCAAGGTGTCACATACTCCCCACACCTGCCCAAAGGTATGTATTCCTTACACCTGCTAAAAGGTGTCATCATGTACTCTCCACACCTACCCGAAGGTGCCATCATGTACTCTCCACACCTCAAAGGTGTCACGAACTCCCTACACCTTTACAAAGGTGCCGCCAGACCTTCCTAATGTGGGTACTTCACTTACATGTTCATACCTAACAAGAGAGAGAGGAAGTAAGTGTTAAAAATCATACACATGTCTGTCACTGAGAGTGAACCAAGAGAATAACTTTCCTCTTACTCATTCTTCATTCCCTTTCCACTGAAATTTCATCAACTCTCTTGATTTTTCTTATTCGTTTTCTTTATTTCTCTCTATCTCTCTCTTTTGATATCTATTATTTATGCATCGAATGTAATTTTGTTTGAAGCAATATATATATATATATATATATATATATATATATATATATATATATATATATATATATATATATATATATTACCGTATTACAGAATGGATATAAATTCTCTGGAAAATGTACAAAGGAGGATGACAAAGATGATCCCATGTATCAGAAACCTTCCCTATGAGGATAGACTAAGGGCCCTGAAACTGCACTCTCTGGAAAGACGTAGAATTAGGGGGGATATGATTGAGGTGTATAAGTGGAAGACAGGAATAAATAAAGGGGATGTAAATAGTGTGCTGAAAATATCTAGCCTAGACAGGACTCGCAGCAATGGTTTTAAGTTGGAAAAATTCAGATTCAGGAAGGATATAGGAAAGTACTGGTTTGGTAATAGAGTTGTGGATGAGTGGAACAAACTCCCAAGTACCGTTATAGAGGCCAGAACGTTGTGTAGCTTTAAAAATAGGTTGGATAAATACATGAGTAGATGTGGGTGGGTGTGAGTTAGACCTGATAGCTTGTGCTAACAGGTCGGTTGCCGTGTTCCTCCCTTAAGTCAATGTGACCTGACCTGTTAGGTTGGGTGCTTTGGCTTAAGCCGGTAGGAGACTTGGACCTGCCTCGCATGGGCCAGTAGGCCTTCTGCAGTGTTCCTTCGTTCTTATGTTCTTATGTTCTTATATACATATATATATATATACATATATATGTACATATATATATATACATATATATGTACATATATATGTACATATATATACATATATATGTCGTGCCGAATAGGCAGAACTTGCGATCTTGGCTTAAATAGCAACGTTCATCTTGCCATATAGGACAAGTGAAAATTTGTGTATGCAATAATTTCGCCAAAATCATTCTGAACCTAACGAAAAAAATATATTTCACTGTGTTTGTTTAGTATTAAATTATTGTAAACAAATCTGAAATATATTTAGTTGGGTTAGGCTAAAATAAATTGTTCTTGTTATAATAAGGTTAGGTAAGTTTTCTAAGTTCCTTTTGGTGCAAAATTCTAAATTTTTACATTAACATTAATGAAAAAAATATATCTTTAAACTTATAAGAGAAAATTTTAGAAAGGACTTAATTTTAAATGAATTCTTGCTAATTGACCAGTTTTACATATTCGGCACGACATATATATATATATATATATATATATATATATATATATATATATATATATATATATATATATATATATATATATATAATATCTAAGGCCTGGACAGCAGTACAATCCCAAACAAGCCACGTGGGGCTGGCGGTCTTGAACACAGGATCTCTCACACTCTCGTTCGTCGTCAGGAGCTATGAAATGTTACAAGACGAACAACAGATAGTAGGGGTAAAAATTCTCTCTGAAGCAAGGTAGAAGCCTAAAGCATTGCGACATGTCACTGTAACATGTCACTGTGACATGTTACAGTGGCACGTTGGTAGCAACACTGCATAGCTCCTGACTACGTAGGAGAGTGCGAGAGATCCTGTGGTAAAGATTGTCATTCCCACATGGCTTATTCCCCACTTAAGGAATGTTATGAATGAGACGCACATACGACACTTGGGGATCTTTATTGAGGAAATAAGTGTCCTCAGTGAAGACACCTAAGTGTTGCACATGTGTCTTATTTTTCAACTTGTCGGTTCTCTGAACCATTTATCTGCAAGGAATGTTATACTTGTAAGCATATCCACTCTCCTGGTTCACACCATGATCTACAGTCATGGTACCTATCCTAATCTTACCTAACCTAACGTGACCTAACATAACTTGACCTAAGCTAACCTAACGTGACCTAACATAACTTGACCTAAGCTAGCCTAAGCTAACTTGACCTAAGCTAACTTGACCTAACCTAACCTAACCTAACCTAACCTAACCTAACCTAACCAAACCAACCTAACCTAACCTAACCTAACCTAACCTAATCTTACCTAACCTATCGTGACCTAACAACTTGACCTAAGCTAACTTGACCTAACCTAACCTAAGCTAACTTGACCTAACCTAACCTAAGCTAACTTGACCTAACCTAACCTAAGCTAACTTGACCTAACCTAACCTAACCTAACCTAACCTAATCTTACCTAACCTATCGTGACCTAACATAACTTGACCTAACCTAACGTAAGCTAACTTGACCTAAGCTAACCTAAGCTAACTTGACCTAACCTAACCTAAGCTAACTTGACCTAACCTAACCTAACCTAACCTAACCTAATCTTACCTAACCTATCGTGACCTAACATAACTTGACCTAACCTAACCTAAGCTAACTTGACCTAACCTAACCTAAGCTAACTTGACCTAACCTAACCTAACCTAACCTAACCTAATCTTACCTAACCTATCGTGACCTAACATAACTTGACCTAACCTAACGTAAGCTAACTTGACCTAAGCTAACCTAAGCTAACTTGACCTAACCTAACCTAAGCTAACTTGACCTAACCTAACCTAATCTTACCTAACCTATCGTGACCTAACATAACTTGACCTAACCTAACCTAAGCTAACTTGACCTAACCTAACCTAAGCTAACTTGACCTAACCTAACCTAACCTAACCTAACCTAATCTTACCTAACCTATCGTGACCTAACATAACTTGACCTAACCTAACCTAAGCTAACTTGACCTAACCTAACCTAAGCTAACTTGACCTAACCTAACCTAACCTAACCTAACCTAATCTTACCTAACCTATCGTGACCTAACATAACTTGACCTAACCTAACGTAAGCTAACTTGACCTAAGCTAACCTAAGCTAACTTGACCTAACCTAACCTAAGCTAACTTGACCTAACCTAACCTAATCTTACCTAACCTATCGTGACCTAACATAACTTGACCTAACCTAACCTAAGCTAACTTGACCTAACCTAACCTAAGCTAACTTGACCTAACCTAACCTAACCTAACCTAACCTAATCTTACCTAACCTAACGTGACCTAACATAACATGATCTAAGCTAACCTAAGCTAACTTGACCTAACCTAACCTAAGCTAACTTGACCTAACCTAACCTAACCTAACCTAACCTAACCTAACCTAACCTAACCTAATCTTACCTAACCTAACGTGACCTAACATAACATGATCTAAGCTAACCTAAGCTAACTTGACCTAACCTATCGTGACCTAACCTAACCTAACCTAACCTAACCTAACCTAACCTAACCTAATCTTACCTAACCTATCGTGACCTAACATAACTTGACCTAACATAACTTGACCTAACATAACTTGACCTAAGCTAACCTAAGCTAACTTGACCTAAGCTAACCTAACTTGACCTAACCTAACCTAAGCTAAGGTAACCTTCTCCAAGGTTATTCGGACTTGGTTTGTGACAGTGTTCTTAATATTATTCTTTCTCAGTATTGGATTAAGTTCACTGGTGTTTCTTACTTCGTTACTCTTGTTATTCAGGATCAAGATCACTCATGTTTGTAGACGAATGGTTCAGAGAACCGACATGTTGATAAATTAGACACATGTGCAACTCTTGGGTATCTTTATTGAGGAAACGTTTCGCCACACAGTGGCTTCATCAGTCCATACAGAGGAGAATCTTGAAGAACAGGAGGAGAATGAGGTAATCAGTCCCTCAACCTTGAGTCGATGTGGTCAGTCCAATTCTATTCAAGATTGATGGACTGAACACATCGACACAAGGTTGAGGGACTGATTACCTCATTCTCCTCCTGTTCTTCAAGTTTCTCCTACGTATGGACTGATGAAGCCACTGTGTGGCGAAACGTTTCCTCAATAAAGATACCCAAGGGTTGCACATGTGTCTAATTTATCAAGATCACTCATGTTCAGTAATAACATTTAAATAACACAGAGTTATATATAAAAAAAATTGAATTTAGAAAAGCTCAAAAATCATATGCCGTTCGCAATTTAGTCAAATTTGTGAATACCGGGACTATTTTTCCTCGATTTTTTCTGAATGTTGTATTTTAGGTATAAAGATGCACCCGGATACAGTAGTTTAGTATATTGTATTCCTTAGCTGACTAAAATCCATCGGGTATTAATTGTATTGTCTCTAAGTCAGTCAAGTCGGTTATTTTCTCTACTTGTTTCAGTCACAGACTATTTCTGAAAGTAGTCCTGGACTATTTCTGAAAGTAGTCCTGGACTATTTCTGAAAGTAGTCCTGGACTATTTCTGAAAGTAGTCCTGGACTATTTCTGAAAGTAGTCCTGGACTATTTCTGAAAGTAGTCCTGGACTATTTCTGAAAGTAGTCCAGGACTATTTCTGAAAGTAGTCCTGGACTATTTCTGAAAGTAGTCCAGGACTATTTCTGAAAGTAGTCCTGGACTATTTCTGAAAGTAG
>NW_027195027.1:1275000-1292500 GCF_038502225.1 Cherax quadricarinatus
CGCTACTGGGTCCTCTCTCTCTCTGCTTCCTGAGCTTTGTCATACCTCTTCTTAAAACTATGTATGGTTCCTGCCTCCACTACTTCACTTGCTAGGCTATTCCACTTGCTGACAACTCTATGACTGAAGAAATACTTCCTAACATCCCTGTGACTCGTCTGAGTCTTCAGCTTCCAGTTGTGTGTGTGTGTGTGTGTGTGTGTGTAGGTGTGTGCGCCTCACTCTACAGACGGTGGGTCGAGCCTCCTCTCCTTACTCTGTTTTTTACTGTAAACTCATGATGACTGAACCTTACCCAGGGAGGAAGGGAGATAGTGAGGGAGACAGTGAAGAAGTGAGGGAGGGAATGAGGGAGCAAGATACTGAAGGGGAAGAGAGGTCGACATAGTGAGGGAGGGAAAGAGAGAGAAAGGGAGAGAGGGAGGGAAGGAAGAAGTAAGGGAGAGAGGGAGGAAATGAGAAGAGAGATGAAAAAAAGGAGAATTATTATTATTATTATTATTATTATTATTATTATTACTGAGCAGCTGGAGAAAAAGTCCACCAGCAGGTGGGATACTGACCTTTGCTGTTTCAGTAAAGGTCTCGATGAACTTTACGAAATTCAGGTGACATTTAACACTGAGTCGATTACCGTGTGGTCTTGAAGCTACACCCAGCTAAGACCCTTCTAGCAGGTAAGAGCTAAGACCCTTCTAGCAGGTAAGAGCTAAGACCCTTCTAGCAGGTAAGAGCTAAGACCCTTCTAGCAGGTAAGAGCTAAGACCCTTCTAGCAGGTAAGAGCTAAGACCCTTCTTGCAGGTAAGAGCTAAGACCCTTCTAGCAGGTAACAGCTAAGACCCTTCTAGCAGGTAACAGCTAAGACCCTTCTAGCAGGTAACAGCTAAGACCCTTCTAGCAGGTAACAGCTAAGACCCTTCTAGCAGGTAACATCTAAGACCCTTCTAGCAGGTAAGAGCTAAGACCCTTCTAGCAGGTAACAGCTAAGACCCTTCTAGCAGGTAACAGCTAAGATCCTTCTAGCAGGTAACAGCTAAGACCCTTCTAGCAGGTAACAGCTAAGACCCTTCTAGCAGGTAACAGCTAAGACCCTTCTAGCAGGTAACACCTAAGACCCTTCTAGCAGGTAACAGCTAAGACCCTCCTAGCAGGTAACAGCTAAGACCCTTCTAGCAGGTAAGAGCTAAGAGCCTTCTAGCAGGTAACAGCTAAGACCCTTCTAGCAGGTAACAGCCAAGACCCTCCTAGCAGGTTAACAGCCAAGACCCTCCTAGCAGGTTAACAGCTAAGACCCTTCTAGCAGGTAACAGCTAAGACCCTTCTAGCAGGTAAGAGCTAAGACCCTTCTAGCAGGTAACAGATAAGACCCTTCTAGCAGGTAACAGCTAAGACCCTTCTAGCAGGTAACAGCTAAGACCCTTCTAGCAGGTTAACAGCAAAGACCCTCCTAGCAGGTTAACAGCCAAGACCCTCCTAGCAGGTTAACAGCTAAGACCCTTCTAGCAGGTAACAGCTAAGACCCTTCTAGCAGGTAACAGCTAAGACCCTTCTAGCAGGTAACAGCTAAGACCCTTCTAGCAGGTTAACAGCTAAGACCCTCCTAGCAGGTTAACAGCCAAGACCCTCCTAGCAGGTTAACAGCTAAGACCCTTCTAGCAGGTAACAGCTAAGACCCTTCTAGCAGGTAACAGCTAAGACCCTTCTAGCAGGTAACAGCTAAGACCCTTCTAGCAGGTAACAGCTAAGACCCTTCTAGCAGGTAACATCTAAGACCCTTCTAGCAGGTAACAGCTAAGACCCTTCTAGCAGGTAACAGCTAAGACCCTTCTAGCAGGTAACAGCTAAGACCCTTCTAGCAGGTAACAGCAAAGACCCTTCTAGCAGGTAACAACTAAGACCCTTCTAGCAGGTAACAGCTAAGACCCTTCTAGCAGGTAACAGCTAAGACCCTACTAGCAGGTAACAGCTAAGACCCTTCTAGCAGGTAACAGATAAGACCAAGCAGGTTAACAGCCAAGACCCTCCTAGCAGGTTAACAGCTAAGACCCTTCTAGCAGGTTAACAGCTAAGACCCTTCTAGCAGGTAACAGCTAAGACCCTTCTAGCAGGTAACAGCTAAGACCCTTCTAGCAGGTAACAGCTAAGACCCTTCTAGCAGGTAACAGCTAAGACCCTTCTAGCAGGTAACAGCTAAGACCCTTCTAGCAGGTAACAGCTAAGACCCTTCTAGCAGGTAACAGCTAAGACACTTCTAGCAGGTAACAGCTAAGACCCTTCTAGCAGGTAACAGCTAAGACCCTTCTAGCAGGTAACAGCTAAGACCCTTCTAGCAGGTAACAGCTAAGACCCTTCTAGCAGGTAACAGCAAAGACCCTTCTAGCATGTAACAGCAAAGACCCTTCTAGCAGGTAACAGCTAAGACCCTTCTAGCAGGTAACAGCTAAGACCCTTCTAGCAGGTAACAGCTAAGACCCTTCTAGCAGGTAACAGCTAAGACCCTCCTAGCAGGTTAACAGCTAAGACCCTCCTAGCAGGTTAACAGCTAAGACCCTTCTAGCAGGTAACAGCTAAGACTCTTCTAGCAGATAACAGCTAAGACCCTTCTAGCAGGTAACAGCTAAGACCCTTTTAGCATGTAACAGCTAAGACCCTTTTAGCATGTAACAGCTAAGACCCTTCTAGCATGTAACAGCTAAGACCCTTCTACCATGTAACAGCTAAGACCCTTCTAGCAGGTAAGAGCTAAGACCCTTCTAGCATGTAACAGCTAAGACCCTTCTAGCAGGTAACAGCTAAGACCCTTCAAGCAGGTAACAGCTAAGACCCTTCTAGCAGGCAACAGCTAAGACCCTTCTAGCAGGCAACAGCTAAGACCCTTCTAGCAGAAAACAGCTAAAACCCTTCTAGCAGGTAACAGCTAAGACCCTCCTAGCAGGTTAACAGCTAAGACCCTCCTAGCAGGTAACAGCTAAGACCCCCCTAGCAGGTAACAGCTAAGACCCTACTAGCAGGTAACAGCTAAGACCCTTCTAGCAGGTAACAGCTAAGACCCTTCTAGCAGGTAACAGCTAAGACCCTTCTAGCAGGTAACAGCTAAGACCCTTCTAGCAGGTAACAGCTAAGACCCTTCTAGCAGGTAACAGCTAAGACCCTTCTAGCAGGTAACAGCTAAGACCCTCCAAGCAAGTAACAGCTAAGACCCTCCAAGCAGGTTAACAGCTAAGACCCTCCTAGCAGGTTAACAGCTAAGACCCTCCAAGCAGGTAACAGCTAAGACCCTCCTAGCAGGTTAACAGCTAAGACCCTCCAAGCAGGTAACAGCTAAGATTCTCCAAGCAAGTAACAGCTAAGACCCTCCAAGCAGGTTACCAGCTAAGACCCTCCTAGCAGGTTAACAGCTAAGACCCTCCTAGCAGGTTAACAGCTAAGACCCTCCTAGCAGGTTAACAGCTAAGACCCTCCTAGCAGGTTAACAGCTAAGACCCTCCAAGCAGGTAACAGCTAAGACTCTCCAAGCAAGTAACAGCTAAGACCCTCCAAGCAGGTTAACAGCTAAGACCCTCCTAGCAGGTTAACAGCTAGGACCCTCCTAGCAGGTTAACATCTGTGTCAGGCTAAGAGTACGTAATCTTTCATACAACATATATCACACATACTGTGCCTCCCGACCAGTAAACCAGGTGCTGAGGTTTAACAAGTACGGACCCCGTCGTTAAACCAGTGCCTTGTACATGAATGGTATACAGTACCCACAAGATTAAAGAATAGACACATGTGTAACATTTGCAGATGTTGCACATGTGTGGAACAGTCTACCTGGTAGTGGATGAGTGGAACAGTCTACCTGGTAGTGGATGAGTGGAAAAGTCTACCTGGTAGTGGATGAGTGGAAAAGTCTACCTGGTAGTGGATGAGTGGAAAAGTCTACCTGGTAGTGGATGAGTGGAACAGTCTACCTGCTATTGGATGAGTGGAACAGTCTACCAGGTAGTAGATGTGTGGAACAGTCTACCTGGTAGTGGATGAGTGGAATAGTCTACCTGGTAGTAGGTGAGTGGAACAGTCTACCTGGTAGTGGATGAGTGGAACAGTCTACCTGGTAGTAGGTGAGTGGAACAGTCTACCTGGTAGTAGGTGAGTGGAACAGTCTACCTGGTAGTGGATGTGTGGAACAGTCTACCTGGTAGTAGGTGAGTGGAACAGTCTACCTGGTAGTGGATGTGTGGAACAGTCTACCTGGTAGTGGATGTGTGGAACAGTCTACCTGGTAGTAGGTGAGTGGAACAGTCTACCTGGTAGTGGATGTGTGGAACAGTCTACCTGGTAGTGGATGTGTGGAACAGTCTACCTGGTAGTAGGTGAGTGGAACAGTCTACCTGGTAGTGGATCAGTGGAACAGTCTACCTGGTAGTGGATGAGTGGAACAGTCTACCTGGAAGTGGATGAGTGGAACAGTCTACCTGGAAGTGGATGAGTGGAATAGTCTACCTGGTAGTGGATGAGTGGAACAGTCTACCTGGTAGTGGATGAGTGGAACAGTCTACCTGGTAGTGGATGAGTGGAACAGTCTACCTGGTAGTGGATGAGTGGAACAGTCTACCTGGTAGTGGATGAGTGGAACAGTCTACCTGGTAGTGGATGAGTGGAACAGTCTACCTGGTAGTGGATGAGTGGAACAGTCTACCTGGTAGTGGATGAGTAGTCTGGGACCTGATGTAGAGGTTGGCATGTCTCTGGTCTGGGACCTGAGGTAGAGGATGGCAGGTGTCTGGTCTGGGACCTGAGGTAGAGGATGGCAGGTATCTGGTCTGGGACCTGAGGTAGAGGATGGCAGGTCTCTGGTCTGGGACCTAAGGTAGAGGATGGCAGGTTTCTGGTCTGGGACCTGAGGTAGAGGATGGCAGGTGTCTGGTCTGGAACCTGAGGTAGAGGATGGCAGGTCTCGGGTCTGGGACCTGAGGTAGAGGATGGCAGGTGTCTGGTCTGGGACCTGAGGTAGAGGATGGCAGGTGTCTGGTCTGGGACCTGAGGTAGAGGATGGCAGGTATCTGGTCTGGGACCTGAGGTAGAGGATGGCAGGTCTCTGGTCTGGGACCTAAGGTAGAGGATGGCAGGTTTCTGGTCTGGGACCTGAGGTAGAGGATGGCAGGTGTCTGGTCTGGAACCTGAGGTAGAGGATGGCAGGTCTCGGGTCTGGGACCTGAGGTAGAGGATGGCAGGTCTCTGGTCTGGAACCTGAGGTAGAGGATGGCAGGTGTCTGGTCTGGGACCTGAGGTAGAGGATGGCAGGTCTCGTGTCTGGGACCTGAGGTAGAGGATGGCAGGTGTCTGGTCTGGGACCTGAGGTAGAGGATGGCTGGTCTCGGGTCTGCAACCTGAGGTAGAGGATGGCAGGTCTCGGGTCTGGGACCTGAGGTAGAGGATGGCAGGTGTCTAGTCAGGAACCTGAGGTAGAGGATGGCTGGTCTCGGGTCTGGGACCTGAGGTAGAGGATGGCAGGTCTCGGGTCTGGGACCTGAGGTAGAGGATGGCAGGTGTCTAGTCTGGAACCTGAGGTAGAGGATGGCTGGTCTCGGGTCTGGGACCTGAGGTAGAGGATGGCAGGTCTCGGGTCTGGGACCTGAGGTAGAGGATGGCAGGTGTCTAGTCTGGAACCTGAGGTAGAGGATGGCTGGTCTTGAGTCTGGGACCTGAGGTAGAGGATGGCAGGTCTCTGGTCTGGAACCTGAGGTAGAGGATGGCTGGTCTCGGGTCTGGGACCTGAGGTAGAGGATGGCAGGTCTCTGGTCTGGAACCTGAGGTAGAGGATGGCTGGTCTCGGGTCTGGAACCTGAGGTAGAGGATGGCAGGTCTCGGGTCTGGGACCTGAGGTAGAGGATGGCAGGTCTTTGGTCTGGAACCTGAGGTAGAGGATGGCAGGTGTCTGGTCTGGGACCTGAGGTAGAGGATGGCTGGTCTCGGGTCTGGAACCTGAGGTAGAGGATGGCAGGTCTCGGGTCTGGGACCTGAGGTAGAGGATGGCAGGTCTCTGGTCGGGGACATGAGGTAGAGGATGGCAGGTCTCGGGTCTGGGACCTGAGGTAGAGGATGGCAGGTCTCTGGTGTGGAACCTGAGGTAGAGGATGGCCGGTCTCGGGTCTGGAACCTGAGGTAGAGGATGGCAGGTCTCGGGTCTGGGACCTGAGGTAGAGGATGGCAGGTCTCGGGTCTGGGACCTGAGGTAGAGGATGGCTGGTTTCGGGCTGGGACCTGAGGTAGAGGATGGCAGGTCTCGGGTCTGGGACCTGAGGTAGAGGATGGCAGGTCTCGGGTCTGGGACCTGAGGTAGAGGATGGCAGGTCTCTGGTCTGGGACCTGAGGTAGAGGATGGCTGGTCTCGGGTCTGGGACCTGAGGTAGAGGATGGCAGGTCTCGGGTCTGGGACCTGAGGTAGAGGATGGCTGGTCTCGGGTCAGGGACCTGAGGTAGAGGATGGCAGGTCTCGGGTCTGGGACCTGAGGTAGAGGATGGCTGGTCTCGGGTCTGGGACCTGAGGTAGAGGATGGCAGGTCTCGGGTCTGGGACCTGAGGTAGAGGATGGCTGGTCTCGGGTCTGGGACCTGAAGTAGAGGATGGCAGGTCTCTGGTCTGGGACCTGAGGTAGAGGATGGCTGGTCTTGAGTCTGGGACCTGAGGTAGAGGATGGCAGGTCTCTGGTCTGGGACCTGAGGTAGAGGATGGCAGGTCTCTGGTCTGGGACCTGAGGTAGAGGATGGCAGGTATCTGGTCTGGGACCTGAGGTAGAGGATGGCAGGTCTCTGGTCTGGGACCTAAGGTAGAGGATGGCAGGTTTCTGGTCTGGGACCTGAGGTAGAGGATGGCAGGTGTCTGGTCTGGAACCTGAGGTAGAGGATGGCAGGTCTCGGGTCTGGGACCTGAGGTAGAGGATGGCAGGTCTCTGGTCTGGAACCTGAGGTAGAGGATGGCAGGTGTCTGGTCTGGGACCTGAGGTAGAGGATGGCAGGTCTCGGGTCTGGGACCTGAGGTAGAGGATGGCAGGTGTCTGGTCTGGGACCTGAGGTAGAGGATGGCTGGTCTCGGGTCTGCAACCTGAGGTAGAGGATGGCAGGTCTCGGGTCTGGGACCTGAGGTAGAGGATGGCAGGTGTCTAGTCTGGAACCTGAGGTAGAGGATGGCTGGTCTCGGGTCTGGGACCTGAGGTAGAGGATGGCAGGTCTCGGGTCTGGGACCTGAGGTAGAGGATGGCAGGTGTCTAGTCTGGAACCTGAGGTAGAGGATGGCTGGTCTCGGGTCTGGGACCTGAGGTAGAGGATGGCAGGTGTCTAGTCTGGAACCTGAGGTAGAGGATGACTGGTCTTGAGTCTGGGACCTGAGGTAGAGGATGGCAGGTCTCTGGTCTGGAACCTGAGGTAGAGGATGGCTGGTCTCGGGTCTGGGACCTGAGGTAGAGGATGGCAGGTCTCGGGTCTGGGACCTGAGGTAGAGGATGGCAGGTCTCTGGTCGGGGACATGAGGTAGAGGATGGCAGGTCTCGGGTCTGGGACCTGAGGTAGAGGATGGCAGGTCTCTGGTCTGGAACCTGAGGTAGAGGATGGCTGGTCTCGGGTCTGGAACCTGAGGTAGAGGATGGCAGGTCTCGGGTCTGGGACCTGAGGTAGAGGATGGCAGGTCTCGGGTCTGGGACCTGAGGTAGAGGATGGCTGGTCTCGGGTCTGGGACCTGAGGTAGAGGATGGCAGGTCTCGGATCTGGGACCTGAGGTAGAGGATGGCAGGTCTCGGGTCTGGGACCTGAGGTAGAGGATGGCAGGTCTCTGGTCTGGGACCTGAGGTAGAGGATGGCTGGTCTCGGGTCTGGGACCTGAGGTAGAGGATGGCAGGTCTCGGGTCTGGGACCTGAGGTAGAGGATGGCTGGTCTCGGGTCAGGGACCTGAGGTAGAGGATGGCAGGTCTCGGGTCTGGGACCTGAGGTAGAGGATGGCTGGTCTCGGGTCTGGGACCTGAGGTAGAGGATGGCAGGTCTCGGGTCTGGGACCTGAGGTAGAGGATGGCTGGTCTCGGGTCTGGGACCTGAGGTAGAGGATGGCAGGTCTCTGGTCTGGGACCTGAGGTAGAGGATGGCTGGTCTTGAGTCTGGGACCTGAGGTAGAGGATGGCAGGTCTCTGGTCTGGGACCTGAGGTAGAGGATGGCAGGTCTCTGGTCTGGGACCTGAGGTAGAGGATGGCAGGTGTCTGGTCTGGAACCTGAGGTAGAGGATGGCAGGTCTCTGGTCTGGGACCTGAGGTAGAGGATGGCAGGTCTCTGGTCTGGAACCTGAGGTAGAGGATGGCAGGTCTCTGGTCTGGGACCTGAGGTAGAGGATGGCAGGTCTCGGGTCTGGGACCTGAGGTAGAGGATGGCAGGTCTCTGGTCTGGGACCTGAGGTAGAGGATGGCAGGTCTCTGGTCTGGGACCTGAGGTAGAGGATGGCAGGTCTCGGGTCTGGGACCTGAGGTAGAGGATGGCAGGTGTCTGGTCTGGGACCTGAGGTAGAGGATGGCAGGTCTCTGGTCTGGAACCTGAGGTAGAGGATGGCAGGTCTCTGGTCTGGAACCTGAGGTAGAGGATGGCAGGTCTCGGGTCTGGGACCTGAGGTAGAGGATGGCCGGTCTCTGGTCTGGAACCTGAGGTAGAGGATGGCAGGTCTCTGGTCTGGGACCTGAGGTAGAGGATGGCAGGTCTCTGGTCTGGAACCTGAGGTAGAGGATGGCAGGTCTCTGGTCTGGGACCTGAGGTAGAGGATGGCAGGTCTCGGGTCTGGGACCTGAGGTAGAGGATGGCAGGTCTCTGGTCTGGGACCTGAGGTAGAGGATGGCAGGTCTCTGGTCTGGGACCTGAGGTAGAGGATGGCAGGTCTCGGGTCTGGGACCTGAGGTAGAGGATGGCAGGTGTCTGGTCTGGGACCTGAGGTAGAGGATGGCAGGTCTCTGGTCTGGAACCTGAGGTAGAGGATGGCAGGTCTCTGGTCTGGAACCTGAGGTAGAGGATGGCAGGTCTCGGGTCTGGGACCTGAGGTAGAGGATGGCCGGTCTCTGGTCTGGAACCTGAGGTAGAGGATGGCAGGTCTCTGGTCTGGGACCTGAGGTAGAGGATGGCAGGTCTCTGGTCTGGAACCTGAGGTAGAGGATGGCAGGTCTCTGGTCTGGGACCTGAGGTAGAGGATGGCAGGTCTCGGGTCTGGGACCTGAGATAGAGGATGGCAGGTCTCTGGTCTGGGACCTGAGGTAGAGGATGGCAGGTCTCTGGTCTGGGACCTGAGGTAGAGGATGGCAGGTCTCGGGTCTGGGACCTGAGGTAGAGGATGGCAGGTGTCTGGTCTGGGACCTGAGGTAGAGGATGGCAGGTCTCTGGTCTGGAACCTGAGGTAGAGGATGGCAGGTCTCTGGTCTGGAACCTGAGGTAGAGGATGGCAGGTCTCGGGTCTGGGACCTGAGGTAGAGGATGGCAGGTCTCTGGTCTGGAACCTGAGGTAGAGGATGGCAGGTCTCGGGTCTGGGACCTGAGGTAGAGGATGGCAGGTCTCGGGTCTGGGACCTGAGGTAGAGGATGGCAGGTCTCTGGTCTGGGACCTGAGGTAGAGGATGGCAGGTCTCTGGTCTGGGACCTGAGGTAGAGGATGGCAGGTCTCGGGTCTGGGACCTGAGGTAGAGGATGGCAGGTGTCGGGTCTGGGACCTGAGGTAGAGGATGGCAGGTCTCGGGTCTGGGACCTGAGGTAGAGGATGGCAGGTCTCTGGTCTGGAACCTGAGGTAGAGGATGGCAGGTCTCGGGTCTGGGACCTGAGGTAGAGGATGGCAGGTCTCTGGTCTGGAACCTGAGGTAGAGGATGGCAGGTCTCGGGTCTGGGACCTGAGGTAGAGGATGGCAGGTGTCGGGTCTGGGACCTGAGGTAGAGGATGGCAGGTCTCGGGTCTGGGACCTGAGGTAGAGGATGGCAGGTGTCGGGTCTGGGACCTGAGGTAGAGGATGGCAGGTCTCGGGTCTGGGACCTGAGGTAGAGGATGGCAGGTCTCGGGTCTGGGACCTGAGGTAGAGGATGGCAGGTCTCTGGTCTGGAACCTGAGGTAGAGGATGGCAGGTCTCGGGTCTGGGACCTGAGGTAGAGGATGGCAGGTGTCGGGTCTGGGACCTGAGGTAGAGGATGGCAGGTCTCGGGTCTGGGACCTGAGGTAGAGGATGGCAGGTGTCGGGTCTGGGACCTGAGGTAGAGGATGGCAGGTCTCGGGTCTGGGACCTGAGGTAGAGGATGGCAGGTCTCGGGTCTGGGACCTGAGGTAGAGGATGGCAGGTCTCTGGTCTGGGACCTGAGGTAGAGGATGGCAGGTCTCGGGTCTGGGACCTGAGGTAGAGGATGGCAGGTCTCTGGTCTGGAACCTGAGGTAGAGGATGGCAGGTCTCGGGTCTGGGACCTGAGGTAGAGGATGGCAGGTCTCGGGTCTGGGACCTGAGGTAGAGGATGGCAGGTCTCTGGTCTGGGACCTGAGGTAGAGGATGGCAGGTCTCTGGTCTGGGACCTGAGGTAGAGGATGGCAGGTCTCGGGTCTGGGACCTGAGGTAGAGGATGGCAGGTCTCGGGTCTGGGACCTGAGGTAGAGGATGGCAGGTCTCGGGTCTGGGACCTGAGGTAGAGGATGGCAGGTCTCTGGTCTGGAACCTGAGGTAGAGGATGGCAGGTCTCGGGTCTGGGACCTGAGGTAGAGGATGGCAGGTCTCGGGTCTGGGACCTGAGGTAGAGGATGGCAGGTCTCTCTGGGGGTCTGGGACCTGAGGTAGAGGATGGCAGGTCTCTGGTCTGGGACCTGAGGTAGAGGATGGCAGGTCTCGGGTCTGGGACCTGAGGTAGAGGATGGCAGGTGTCGGGTCTGGGACCTGAGGTAGAGGATGGCAGGTCTCTGGTCTGGAACCTGAGGTAGAGGATGGCAGGTCTCGGGTCTGGGACCTGAGGTAGAGGATGGCAGGTCTCGGGTCTGGGACCTGAGGTAGAGGATGGCAGGTCTCTGGTCTGGGACCTGAGGTAGAGGATGGCAGGTGTCTGGTCTGGAACCTGAGGTAGAGGATGGCAGGTCTCGGGTCTGGGACCTGAGGTAGAGGATGGCAGGTCTCGGGTCTGGGACCTGAGGTAGAGGATGGCAGGTCTCTGGTCTGGGACCTGAGGTAGAGGATGGCAGGTGTCTGGTCTGGAAGACGGACCACTTAAGATGATGAATTCTTATCCTGGTTACTGACAATATTTAATTATCTTAAGAGTTTTTACTTAACGAGGACATGTGATAGTGTGTGTGTGTGTGTGTGTGTGTGTGTGTGTGTGTGTGTGTGTGTGTGTGTGTGTGTGTGTGTGTGTGTGTGTGTGTGTATACTTCCCTATTTGTGGTTGTAGGGGTCGAGTCATAGCTCCTGACCCCGCCTCTTTACCGATCGCTACTGGGCCCTCTCTCTCCCTGCTTCATGAGCTTTGTCATACCTCACCTTAAAGCTATGTATGGTTCCTGCCTCCACAACATCACTAGTTAGACTGTTCCACTTCCTAACATCCCTGTGGCTCATCTGAGTCTTCAACTTCCAAGAGTAACCCCTTGTTTCTGTGTCACATCTCTGTAACATCCTGTCTTTGTCCACCTTGTCTATTCCACGCAGTATTTTATATGTCGTTATCATGTCTCCCCTGACCCTCCTGTCCTTCAGTGTCGTTAGGCCGATTTCCCTGAACCTTTTTTCATAGGACATTTCACTTAGCTCTGGAACTAACCTTGTTGCAAACCTTTGCACTTTCTCTAATTTCTTAACGTGCTTCACCCGGTGCGGGTTCCAAACTGGTGCTGCATACTCCAGTATGGGCCTGACGTACATGGTGCACAGTGTTTTGAAAGATTCCTTACTTAGGTATCGGAATGCTATTCTCAGGTTTGCCAGGCGCCCATATGCTGCAGCAGTTATGTGGTTGATGTGTGCTTCCGGAGACGTGTTTGGTGTAATATTCTCCTTGAGTGAGGTTTGCAGTCTTTGGCCACCTAGCCTATACACCGTCTGCGGTCTTCTTTGCCCTTCTCCGATCTTCATGACTTTGCATATTGGCGGGGTTGAATTCGAGAAGCCAGTTGCTGGACCACGTGTCCAGCCTGTCCAGGTCTCTTTGAAGTCCTGCCTGATCCTCGTCTGATTTAATTCTCCTCAATAATTTCACATCATCTGTGCCCAGGGGCACCTCTGAGTCTATCCCTTCCATCATGTCATTCACATATACCAAGAACAGCACTGGTCCTAGAAGTTACCCCTGTGGGACCCCGCTCGCCACAGGCGCCCACTGTGATATCTCATCAGGTACCATGACTCGTTGTTGCCTCCCTGTCAGGTATTCTCTGATCCACTGCAGTGCCCTTCCTGTTATACTCACCTGATCCTCCAGCTTCTGCATTAATCTCTTGTGTGGAACTGTGTCGAAGGCCTTCTTGCAGTCCAAGATAACGCAATCAACCCACCCGTCTCTCTCGTGTCTTCTGTTACTTTTCATAAAACTCCAGAAGGTATGTGACACAGGATTTGCCTTCCATGAATCCGTGCTGGTTGTCGTACATACCACACACACACACACACACACACACACACACACACACACACACACACACACACACACACACACACACACACACACACACACACTCACACACACCAGGCCTAGTGTCTAATCGACATGTGCCTAGGACAAAATGGCAACACACACACACACACACACACACACACACACACACACACACACGTACGTCTGTGCTGGAAGAATGAACTGGGAAGTTCATTTCCAGCTGGAATGAAAGGAAATGAAGAAGACCAACTCTGTAAGACCTGCCTGAGATGTTCCATTAATTTATATTACGTATTGCTGTTGCTCTCTCTCTCTCTCTCTCTCTCTCTCTCTCTCTCTCTCTCTCTCTCTCATATATCTCTCACTTTGATTTTTATAAATCTCTGAGACAGGATCATCAGGATGTAGGCTTATTGCGCCTGGCTTGGTCCAGTCTCCAGGCCTGGCTTGGTCCAGCCTCCAGGCCTGGCTTGGTCCAGTCTCCATGGCCTGGCTTGGTCCAGTCTCCATGGCCTGGCTTGGTCCAGTCTCCAGGCCTGGCTTGGTCCAGTCTCCATGGCTTGGCTTGGTGCAGCCTCCAGGCCTCGCATGGTCCAGTCTCCATGGCCTGGCTTGGTCCAGTCTCCAGGCCTGGCTTGGTCCAGTCTCCAAGCTTGGCTTGGTCCAGTCTCCATGGCCTAGCTTGGTCCGGTCTCCAGGCCTGGCTTGGTCCAGTCTCCAGGCTTGGCTTGGTCCAGTCTCCAGGCTTGGCTTGGTCCAGTCTCCAGGCCTGGCTTGGTCCAGTCTTCAGGCTTGGCTTGGTCCAGTCTCCATGGCCTGGCTTGGTCCAGTCTCCAGGCTTGGCTTGATTCAGTCTCCAGGCTTGGCTTGGTCCAGTCTCAAGGCCTGGCTTGGTCCAGTCTCTAGGGCTGGCTTGGTCCAGTCTTCAGGCCTGGCTTGGTCTAGTCTCCATGGTCTGGCTTGGTGCAGTCTTCAGGCCTGGCTTGGTGCAGTCTTCAGGCCTGGCTTGGTCCAGTCTCCAGGCCTGGCTAGCTCCAGTCTCCAGGCTTGGCCTGGCTTGGTCCAGTCTCCAAGGCCTGGCTTGGTCCAGTCTCCATGGCCTGGTTTGGTGCAGTCTCCAGGCCTGGCATAGTGCAGTCTCCAGGCCTGGCTTGGTCCAGTCTCCAGGCCTGGCTTGGTCCAGTCTCCATGGCCTGGATTGGTGCAGCCTCCAGGCCTGGCTTGGTCCAGTCTCCAGGCTTGGCTTGGTCCAGTCTCCAGGCTTGGCTTGGTCCAGCCTTCAGGCCTGGCTATGTCCAGTCTCCATGGCCTGGCTTGGTCCAGTCTCCAGGCCTGGTCCAATCTCCAAGGCCTGGCTTAGTCCAGCCTCAAGGCCTGGCTTGGTCCAATCTCCATGGCCTAGCTTAGTCCAGCCTCCCGGCCTGGCTTGTTCCAGCCTCCATGGCCTGGCTTGGTGCAGTCTCCAGGCCTGGCTTGGTCCAGTCTCCAGGCCTGGTTTGGTCCAGTCTCCAGGCCTGGCTTTGTCCAGTCTACAGACCTGGCTTGGTCTAGTCTCCAGGCCTGGTTTGGTCCAGTCTCCAGGCCTGGCTTTGTCCAGTCTACAGGCCTGGCATGGTCCAGTCTCCATGGCCTGGCTTGGTCCAGTCTCTAGGCCTGGCTTGGTCCAGTCTCCAGACTTGGCTTGGTCCAGTCTCCAGGCCTGGCTTGGTCCAGTCTCGAGGCTTGGCTTGGTTCAGTCTCCATGGCCTGTCTTGCTCCAGTCTCCAGGCCTGGCTTGGTTCAGTCTCCATGGCCTGGCTTGGTGCAGCCTTCAGGTCTGGCTTAGTCCAGCCTCCAGGCCATTACATATATATATATATATATATATATATATATATATATATATATATATATATATATATATATATATATATATATATATATATATATATATATATAATACCCTGGTACTCTCACCCTGGCATGATTCTCACCCTGGTATCACTCACCCTGGCATCATTCTCACCCTAGTATCACTCACCCTGGCATCATTCTCACCCTAGTATCACTCACCCTGGTATTCTCACCCTCGTATCACTCACCCTGGTATCATTCTCACCCTGGTATCACTCACCCTGGTATCAGTCTCACCCTAGTATCACTCACCCTGGTATAACTTATCCTGGTATCATTTTCACCCTGGTATCACTCACCCTGGTATCATTCACCCTCGTATCCTCACCCTGGTATCACCTTGGCATCATTCTCACCCTGATATCACTCTCCCTGGTATCAGTCTCACCCTAGTATCACTCACCCTGGTATTGTTCTCACCCTGTTATCAGTCACCCTCGTATCCTCACCCTGGTATCACTCACCCTGGTATCATTATCACTCTAGTATCACTCACCCTGGTATCACTCACCCTGGTATAACTCACCCTGGTATCACTCACCCTGGTATAACTCACCCTGGTATCATTTTCACCTTGGTATCACTCACCCTGGTATCATCACCCTAGTATCACTCACCCTGGTATAACTCACCCTGGTATCATTTTCACCCTGGTATCACTCACCCTGGTATCATCACCCTAGTATCACTCACCCTGGTATAACTCACCCTGGCATCATTTTCACCCTGGTATCACTCACCCTATTATCACTCACCCTGGTATCACTCACCCTGGTATCATCACCCTAGTATCACTCACCCTGGTATAACTCACCCTGGTATCATTTTCACCATAGTATCACTCACCCTGGTATCGTTCTCACCCTGTTATCACTCACCCTCGTATCCTCACCCTGGTATCACTCACCCTCGTATCATTATCACTCTAGTGTCACTCACCCTGGTATCATTTTCACCCTGGTATCACTTACCCTGGTATCATCACCCTGGTATCACTCACCCTGGTATAACTCACCCTGGTATCATTTTCTCCCTGGTATCACTCAACCTGGTATCACTCACCCTGGTATCATCACCCTAGTATCACTCACCCTGGTATAACTCACCCTGGTATCATTTTCACCCTGGTATCACTCACCCTGGTATAACTCTCCCTGGTATCATTTTCACCCTGGTATCACTCACCCTGGTATCATCACCCTAGTATCACTCACCCTGGTATAACTCACCCTTGTATCATTTTCACCCTGTTATCACTCACCCTGGTATCATTATCACTCTAGTATCACTCACCCTGGTATCATTTTCTCCCTGGTATCACTCACCCTGGTATCATCACCCTGGTATCACTCACCCTGGTATAACTCACCCTGGTATCATTTTCACCCTGGTATCACTCACCCTGGTATCACTCACCCTGGTATCACTCACCCTGGTATCATCACCCTAGTATCACTCACCCTTGTATAACTCACCCTAGTATCATTTTCACCCTGGTATCACTCACCCTGGTATAACTCACCCTGGTATAACTCACCCTGGTATCATTTTCACCCTGGTATCACTCACCCTGGTATCATCACCCTAGTATCACTCACCCTGGTATCACTCACCCTGGTATCATTTTCACCCTGGTATCACCCTGGTATAACTCACCCTGGTATAACTCACCCTGGTATCATTTTCACCCTGGTATCACTCACCCTGGTATCATCACCCTAGTATCACTCACCCTGGTATCATTTTCACCCTGGTATCACTCACCCTGGTATCATCACCCTAGTATCACTCACCCTGGTATCACTCACTCTGGTATCATCACCCTCGTATCACTCACCCTGGTATAACTCACCCTGGTATCATTTTCACCCTGGTATCACTCACCCTGGTATCACTCACGCTGGTATCACTCACCCTGGTATCACCCTAGTATCACTCACCCTGGTATCACTCACCCTGGTATCATCTTCACCCTGGTATCACTCACCCTGGTATCACTCACCCTGGTATCATCACCCTAGTATCACTCACCCTGGTATAACTCACCCTGGTATAACTCACCCTGGTATCATTTTCACCCTGGTATCATCACCCTAGTATCACTCGCCCTGGTATCACTCACCCTGGTATCATCACCCTAGTGTCACTCACCCTGGTATCACTCACCCTGGTATCATCACCCTAGTATCACTCACCCTGGTATAACTCACCCTGGTATCATTTTCACCTTGGTATCACTCACCCTGGTATCATCACCCTAGTATCACTCACCCTGGTATCACTCACCCTTGTATCACTCACCCTAGTATCACTCACCCTGGTATCATTTTCACCCTGGTATCACTCACCCTGGTATCACTCACCCTGGTATCATCACCCTAGTATCACTCACCCTGGTATCACTCACCCTGGTATCATTTTCACCCTGGTATCACTCACCCTGGTATCATCACCCTAGTATCACTCACCCTAGTATCACTCACCCTGGTATCACTCACCCTGGTATCACTCACCCTGGTATCATCACCCTGGTATCATCACCCTGGTATCACTCACCCTGGTATCATCACCCTAGTATCACTCACCCTGGTATCACTCACCCTGGTATCATCACCCTAGTATCACTCACCCTGGTATCACTCACCCTGGTATCATCACCCTAGTATCACTCACCCTGGTATCACTCACCCTGGTATCACTCACCCTGGTATCATCACCCTAGTATCACTCACCCTGGTATCACTCACCCTGGTATCACTCACCCTAGTATCACTCACCCTGGTATCACTCACCCTAGTATCACTCACCCTGGTATCATTTTCACCCTGGTATCACTCACCCTGGTATCATCACCCTAGTATCACTCACCCTGGTATCACTCACCCTGGTATCACTCACCCTAGTATCACTCACCCTGGTATCACTCACCCTAGTATCACTCACCCTGGTATCACCCTGGTTCACTCACCCTTGTATCACTCACCCTGGT
>NW_027195027.1:1297500-1322500 GCF_038502225.1 Cherax quadricarinatus
GGTCTGTAGTTGCTGATTTCTGCTCTGCTCTTCTTTTTGTGAACAGGGACTACATTTGCCTCTTTCCATAGAGAGGGCCATTTACACTGTACTAGGCAGTGCTGAAAGATGCGAGTTAGAGGTGCTGCTAGCTGGTCTGCGCATCTTCTCAACAATCTTGGGCTCAACTTGTCTGGGCCCACAGCCTTTTCTTGGTCAAGTGATTTAAGAAGGAAATGCACCTCCTCCTGCCTTATTGTCACCACTGACAGTTTTGACACAGTTCTTGCAGCTAGCCAAGGAGGGTCCCTTGCTGGATCAGGAACTTGAATTTTGGTAGCAAAGTGTTCAGCAAAAAGGTCCGCCTCTCTCTCTCTCTCTCTCTCTCTCTCTCTCTCTCTCTCTCTCTCTCTCTCTCTCTCTCTCTCTCTCTCTCTCCAGAGAATAGTGACCAAGAAAAGGGGGAGGGGTGAGTGACCAAAAAGGGTGGGCCACAATGAGAGTAATTAGCAGATGGTATGACCAGAGCCTGGCCACAGTGTTCCCTTCTGTCGCCCATTGATCCTCCCTTCTTCCCTCCCTCCTTCCCTCCCTCATTCCCTCCCTCCTTCCCTCCCTCCTTCCCTCCCTCATTCCCTCCCTCCCTACCTTTACTTCACTACTCTTTCCTTTTTGATGTATATCTCAGCATATACACTGTGAAATGTATACCTCAGTGTATATATACTGAGAGGTGTATATCTCAGTGCATGGTATAAACCTTGGTAATAAATACCGACAAGTTGGTTTAGAAAGACACGTAAGCAAACACTATAACATATTTATTAGAAAACGTTTCGGTCCTGGGACCTTGATCACTTCTAACATACAGAGGTAGAAAGACATTATATATATAGGCGGAGAGTGAGATGTGACGCACGTGACCTGAGGAATGTCATAAGAACATAAGAATGGAGGAACACTGTAGAAGGCCTACTGGCCCATGCGAGGCAGGTCCTTATCAAAACAACCTCTACCTATGAGGACGGGTAGACGATGAAATCATGTGACTCCTGTGCTGTTGGGTTGGTGCTGCTTAAGTATCATGTATGCCAATGTTTTTGAAATTTTGTAGTTTCCAGTGTTGCGTTCTATAGTGTCGGTGACGGCGATTAGTGAGGCTTCTAGGCACCGTCGGCGTCTGAGGTCTGGTTCGGTGAGAACGAGTTGTGCCTCACTCCAGTTCATCAAATGCCCCGTGGAGTCTCTGTGGAGGACACAGGCGTACCTTACATCGTCTCTGTTAGAGGCATTTCGATGCTCATTCAGGCGGACTGCAAGATCTCTGCCTGTCTCACCTACATATTTTTTGGGACAGAACCCACAAGGGATAGTGTAGACGCCTGCTGTAGAAGTTAGAGGTGTGGGGCTGCGTTTCGTAGTGAGGTCTTTGATAGATGATGTGTTTATGGTGGAAACGTTGACGTTACTCATAGCAAGTGCCCGGCGAGTATTCGTGGCAACATCGCCACATGGGAGTACTATGAACTGTTTAGGGGGCTGTTCCATGGGCGGTTTGTTGGCATACATGATACTTAAGCAGCACCAACCCAACAACACAGGAGTCACATGATTTCATCGTCTACCCGTCCTCATCATAGGCAGAGGTTGTTTTGATAAGGACCTGCCTCGCATGGGCCAGTAGGCCTTCTACAGTGTTCCTCCATTCTTATGTTCTTATGACATTCCTCAGGTCACGTGCGTCACATCTCACTCTCCGCCTATATATATAATTTCTTTCTACCTCTGTATGTTAGAAGTGATCAAGGACCGAAACGTTTTCTAATAAATATGTTATAGTGTTTGCTTACGTGTCTTTCTAAACCAACTTGTCGGTATTTATTACCAAGGTTTATACCATATCAGTGTATATACACTGAGAGGTGTATATCTCAGTATATATACACAAGTATTCTTGACTGGTGGTGTACAGGTGACCTGCAGCCTTAATGACCCTCGTGTAGTAGATAGACTTGAAACCCCATTAATAACAATATGCTAATTATTCCTAAGGCTAGTTGTAGTGCGTATACCAGGAGGGTATTTCGGGGGTCAACGCCCCCGCGGCCCGGACCATCACCAGGCCTGGTGGTGGATCAGGACCTGATCAACCAGGTTGTTACTGCTGATCGCACGTAAATCAACGTAGAAACCACAGCCCGGCTGGTCAGGTACTTTGTGTCCAGCTTTCTAGAAGACAGCCAGGGGTCTTGAAGACAGCCAGGGGTCTTGAAGACAGCCAGGGGTCTTGAAGACAGCCAAGGGTCTTGAAGACAGCCAGGGGTCTTGAAGACAGCCAGCGGTCTTGAAGACAGCCAGCGGTCTTGCAGACAGCCAGGGGTCTTGAAGACAGCCAGCGGTCTTGGAGACAGCCAGCGGTCTTGAAGACAGCCAGGGGTCTTGAAGACAGCCAGCGGTCTTGAAGACAGCCAGGGGTCTTGAAGACAGCCAGCGGTCTTGAAGACAGCCAGGGGTCTTGAAGACAGCCAGGGGTCTTGAAGACAGCCAGGGGTCTTGAAGACAGCCAAGGGTCTTGAAGACAGCCAGGGGTCTTGAAGACAGCCAGCGGTCTTGGAGACAGCCAGCGGTCTTGAAGACAGCCAGCGGTCTTGAAGACAGCCAGGGGTCTTGAAGACAGCCAGGGGTCTTGAAGACAGCCAGGGGTCTTGAAGACAGCCAGGGGTCTTGAAGACAGCCAGCGGTCTTGGAGACAGCCAGCGGTCTTGAAGACAGCCAGGGGTCTTGAAGACAGCCAGCGGTCTTGAAGACAGCCAGCGGTCTTGCAGACAGCCAGGGGTCTTGAAGACAGCCAGCGGTCTTGAAGACAGCCAGGGGTCTTGAAGACAGCCAGCGGTCTTGAAGACAGCCAGCGGTCTTGAAGACAGCCAGGGGTCTTGAAGACAGCCAGGGGTCTTGAAGACAGCCAGGGGTCTTGAAGACAGCCAGGGGTCTTGAAGACAGCCAAGGGTCTTGAAGACAGCCAGGGGTCTTGAAGACAGCCAGCGGTCTTGGAGACAGCCAGCGGTCTTGAAGACAGCCAGCGGTCTTGAAGACAGCCAGGGGTCTTGAAGACAGCCAGGGGTCTTGAAGACAGCCAGGGGTCTTGAAGACAACCAGGGGTCTTGAAGACAACCAGGGATCTTGACAACCAAGAGTCTTGAAGACAGCCAGGGGTCTTGAAGACAGCCAGGGGTCTTGAAGACAACCAGGGATCTTGACAGCCAAGAGTCTTGATGACAGCCAGGGGTCTTGAAGACAGCCAGGGGTCTTGAAGACAACCAGGGGTCTTGACAGCCAAGTCTTGAAGACAGCCATGGGTCTTGAAGACAGCCAGGGGTCTTGAAGACAACCAGGGGTCTTGAAGACAACCAGGGATCTTGACAGCCAAAAGTCTTGAAGACAGCCAGGGGTCTATTGATAATCCCCCTTATGTATGCTGGGAGGCAGTTGAACAGTCTTGGGCCCCTGACACTTATTGTGTTGCCTCTCAGTGTACTCGTAGCTCCCCTGATTTTCACTGGTGGAATGTTTCACCGCCTGCCCAGTCTTTTGCTTTCGTAGGGAGTGATTTTCGTGTACAGATCTAGGACTTGTTCCTCTAGGATTTTCCAGGTATATATTATCATGTATCTTTCTCGCCTGTGTTTCAGGGAGTACAGGTCAAAGGACTTCAACTGATCCCAGTAATTTAGGTGCTTTATCGTACTTCCGTGTGCCGTGAAAGTTCTCTGTATATTCTCCAGGTTAGCAGTTTCTCCTGCCTTGAAAGGGGTAGTTAGTGTACAGCAATATTCCAGCCTAGAGAGAACAAGCGACTTGAAGAGAATCATCATGGGCTTGGCATTCTTAGTTTTGAAGGTTCTCATTATCCATCCTATCATTTTCCCAATACATGTGGTAGATATATTGTTGTGGTCTTTGAAAGTGAGATCCTCTGACATTATCACTCCCAGGTCCTTCACATTAGATTCTCGTTCTATGTGAGGTTGGAATGTAAAATATACCTTGTTAGTCTTCTAGTAGGAATATTCTGGTCTTGTGTTTTGGTCTAGATAAAGAAATGGGTTTATGTGGGCAGCCGTGTCCTAGACAAGACAGCCGTGTCCTTGACAATGCAGCCGTGTCCTAGACAACGCAGACGTGTCCTAGACAAGGCAGCCGTGTCCTAGACAAGGCAGACGTGTCCTAGACTATGCAGCCGTGTCCTAGACAAAGCAGACGTGTCCTAGACAAGGCAGATGTGTCCTAGAAAAGACAGCCGTGTCCTAGATAAGGCAGCCATGTCCTAGACAAGGCAGCCGTGTCCTAGACAAGACAGCCGTGTCCTACACAAGGCAGTAGTGTCCTAGACAAGACACCCGTGTCCTAGACAAGGCAACCGTGTCTTAGACAAGGCAGCCGTGACCTAGTCAAGGCAGCCGTGTCCTAGAGAAGACAATCGTGTCCTAGACAAGGCAGGGGTGTCTTAGACAAGGCAGCCGTGTCCTAGAGAAGGCAGACCTGTCCTAGAGAAGGCATATGTGTCCTGGACAAGGCAGATGTGTCCTGGACAAGGCAGACGTGTTCTGGACAATGGAGACGTGTCCTGGACACGGCAGACGTGTCCTAGATAAGTCATGTGTGTCCTAGACAAGGAAGACGTGTCCTGCACAAGGCAGACGTGTCCTGGACAAGGCAGACGTGTCCTAGACAAGGCAGACGTGTCCTAGACAAGGCAGACGTGTCCTGCACAAGGCAGACGTGTCCTGGACAAGGCAGACGTGTCCTAGACAAGGCAGACGTGTCCTAGACAAGGCAGACGTGTCCTGGACAAGGCAAACGTGTCCTGGACAAGGCAGACGTGTCCTGGACAAGGCAGACGTGTCCTGGACAAGGCAGACGTGTCCTGGACAAGGCAGACGTGTCCTGGACAAGGCAGACGTGTCCTGGACAAGGCAGACGTGTTCTGGACAAGGCAGATGTGTCCCGGACAAGGCAGATGTGTTCTAGACAAGGCAGACGTGTCCCGGACAAGGCAGATGTGTCCCGGACAAGGCAGATGTGTTCTAGACAAGGCAGATGTGTCCCGGACAAGGCAAATGTGTCCCGGACAAGGCAGATGTGTTCTAGACAAGGCAGATGTGTCCCGGACAAGGCAGATGTGTTCTAGACAAGGCAGATGTGTCCCGGACAAGGCAGACGTGTCCTGGACAAGGCAGACGTGTCCTGGACAAGGCAGACGTGTCCCGGACAAGGCAGATGAGTCCCGGACAAGGCAGATGTGTTCTAGACAAGGCAGATGTGTCCCGGACAAGGGAGACGTGTCCTGGACAAGGCAGACGTGTCCTGGACAAGGCAGACGTGTCCTGGACAAGGCAGACGTGTCCCGGACAAGGCAGACGTGTCCTGGACAAGGCAGTCTGGGACCAATTGGATGCCTTTATTGAGTTGTTAATCTTGCGTTTTGTGGTCTTTCCTATACCTAAATTCGTCTCCCCGATATCGGTTATGTTGCCTGGGTTAATATCGGCATATTGGCAGGTTGGTGGTGGTGGTGGTAGTGGTGGTTGTTAGGATGTGATGGTGGTGATGGTTGTGGTTGTGGTGTTTAAGATAGTGACCACAGGCCTGGCCTCTACAACATCAGTCAGTACTTGTAACCAAGACTAAGCCTGGCCACTACAACATCAGTCAGCACTTGGTTGGCCACTACAATATCAGTCAGCACTTGTGATGGTGGTGATGGTTGTGGTTGTGGTGTTTAAGATAGTGACCACAGGCCTGGCCTCTACAACATCAGTCAGTACTTGTAACCAAGACTAAGCCTGGCCACTACAACATCAGTCAGTACTTGTAACCAAGCTTAAGCCTGGCCACTACAACATCAGTCAGTACTTGTAACCAAGCTTAAGCCTGGCCACTACAACATCAGTCAGCACTTGTAACCAAGACTAAGCCTGGCCACTACAACATCAGTCAGTACTTGTAACCAAGACTAAGCCTGGCCACTACAACATCAGTCAGTGTTCACATTGCAAGTTGCTCCATACAAGTATTTATCTACGTTCATGTTATCATAGTGGGTTATAGATCTACGTTCATGTTATCATAATGGGTTATAGATCTACGTTCATGTTATCATAGTGGGTTATAGATCAACGTTCATGTTATAGTGGGTTATAGATCAACGTTCATGTTATCACAGTGGGTTATAGATCTACGTTCATGTTATCACAGTGGGTTATAGATCTACGTTCATGTTATAGTGGGTTATAGATCTACGTTCATGTTATAGTGGGTTATAGATCTACGTTCATGTTATCACAGTGGGTTATAGATCAACGTTCATGTTATCATAGTGGGTTATAGATCTACGTTCATGTTATCACAGTGGGTTATAGATCTACGTTCATGTTATCACAGTGGGTTATAGATCTACGTTCATGTTATCACAGTGGGTTATAGATCTACGTTCATGTTATCATAGTGGGTTATAGATCTACGTTCATGTTATCACAGTGGGTTATAGATCTACGTTCATGTTATCATAGTGGGTTATAGATCTACGTTCATGTTATCACAGTGGGTTATAGATCTACGTTCATGTTATAGTGGGTTATAGATCTACTCAGGCTTCTAACTACATTCCTGTAACATTCAATTTCATTACTTACCTTTCTCCTAATATTACTGCTAATGCTACTCACAGAGACTCCAAAGTTATATTCTATACTATCCTTCAGAGTACTATGGAAGTTATAGAAGGAGAGAGAGAGAGAGAGAGAGAGAGAGAGAGAGAGAGAGAGAGTGCCACCTGCATCAACAAGAGCCAGCTGTCCCTGACTCCAGCTGCCCCGGACTGACACCCTAATCTCTTAAATCCACAGTGCCACACTACTATGCAGTGCCAGACAGTATCATACAGTGCTACACAGTGCCAGACAGTATCACACAGTGCCAGATAGTATCATACAGTGCTACACAGTATCATACAGTGCTACACAGTATCATACAGTGCTACACAGTATCATACAGTGCTACACAGTATCATACAGTGCTACACAGTATCATACAGTGCTACACAGTATCATACAGTGCTACACAGTGCCAGACAGTATCACACCGTGCCAGACAGTATCATACAGTGCCAGACAGTATCATACAGTCCTAAACAGTATCATACAGTGCTACACAGTATCATACAGTGCTACACAGTACCAGACAGTATCACACAGTGCCAGACAGTATCACACAGTGCCAGACAGTATCACACAGTGCCAGACAGTACCATACAGTGCTACACAGTATCATGCAGTGCTACACAGTGCCAGACAGTATCATACAGTGCTACACAGTATCACACAGTGCTACACAGTGCCAGACAGTATCACACAGTGCCAGACAGTATCATACAGTGCTACACAGTGCCAGACAGTATCACACAGTGCCACACAGCATCATACAGTGATGCACAATAACATAGTGCTACTCAGTGCCAGACAGTATCACACAGTGCCAGACAGTATCACACAGTGCCAGACAGTATCATACAGTGCTACACAGTGCCAGACAGTATTACACAGTGCCAGACAGTATTACACAGTGCCAGACAGTATCATACAGTGCTACACAGTATCATACAGTGCTGCACGGTGCCAGACAGTATCACACAGTGTCAGACAGTATCATACAGTGCTACACAGTGCCAGACAGTATCACACAGTGGCAGACAGCATCACACAGTGGCAGGCAGTATCACACAGTGCCAGACAGTGCCACACGCACACAGTACCACACACACCCACACTCTGAAGTGTCCCTGTTCGCAGATGATGTGAAGTTGATGAGAAGAATTAAATCGGACGAGGATGAGGCAGGACTGCAAAGAGACCTGGACAGGCTGGACATGTGGTCCAGAAACTGGCTTCTCGAATTCAACCCAGCCAAATGCAAAGTCATGAAGATTGGGAAGGGGCAAAGAAGACTGCAGACAGAGTATAGGCTAGGTGGACAAAGACTATAGACCTCACTCAGGGAGAAAGACCTCGGGGTGACCATAACACCGAGCACATCACCGGAGGCACACATCAACCAAATAACTGCTGCAGCATACGGGCGCCTGGCAAACCTGAGAATAGCGTTCCGATACCTTAATAAGGAATCGTTCAAGACACTGTACACTGTGTATGTTAGGCCCATACTGGAGTATGCAGCACCAGTCTGGAACCCACACCTGGTCAAGCACGTCAAGAAGTTAGAGAAAGTACAAAGGTTTGCAACAAGGCTAGTCCCAGAGCTTAGAGGAATGTCGTACGAGGAAAGGTTGAGGGAAATCGGACTGACGCCACTGGAGGACAGAAGGGTCAGGGGAGACATGATAACGACATACAAGATACTTCGGGGAATAGACAAGGTGGACAGAGATAGGATGTTCCAGAGAGGAGACACAGAAACAAGGGGTCACAACTGGAAGCTGAAGACTCAGACGAGTCACAGGGACGTTTATTTCTTCAGTCATAGAGTCGTCAGGAAGTGGAATAGCCTAGCAAGTGAAGTAGTGGAGGCAGGAACCATACGTAGTTTTAAGAAGAGGTATGATACAACTCAGGAAGCAGAGAGAGAGAGGACCTAGTAGCGATCAGTGAAGAGGCGGGGCCAGGAGCTGAGTCTCGGCCCCTGCAATCACAATTAGGTGAGTACAATTAGGCGAGTACACACACACACACAGTACCACACACTCCCACACAGTACCACACACAGTATCACACACCCAAACAGTACCACACACTCACACAGTACCACACAGTACCACACACACCCACACAGTACCACACACACCAAACAGTACCACATACTCCCACACAGTACCACACAAACCCACAGACTCCCACACAGTAATACAAACCCACACAGTACCACACACTCCCACACAGTACCAGACACACCCACACAGTGCAGTGGTATTTAATAAGCAACACTGGTTCGATCCCCCGGCTAGCCGCAGTTTGTTGTTGATCAATACCACTTGTTGTGGTTACAATAATATACGTGTATATATATATATATATATATATATATATATATATATATATATATATATATATATATATATATATATATATATACAGATACGGCAGATGTTGCAAGTATATGGAATAGGTGGTAAGTTACTAAATGCTGTAAAGAGTTTTTATGAGGATAGTGAGGCTCAGGTTAGGGTGTGTAGAAGAGAGGGAGAATACTTCCCGGTAAAAGTAGGTCTTAGACAGGGATGTGTAATGTCACCATGGTTGTTTAATATATTTATAGATGGGGTTGTAAAGGAAGTAAATGCTAGGGTGTTCGGGAGAGGGGTGGGATTAAATTATGGGGAATCAAATTCAAAATGGGAATTGACACAGTTACTTTTTGCTGATGATACTGTGCTTATGGGAGATTCTAAAGAAAAATTGCAAAGGTTAGTGGATGAGTTTGAGAATGTGTGTCAAGGTAGAAAGTTGAAAGTGAACATAGAAAAGAGTAAGGTGATGAGGGTATCAAATGATTTAGATAAAGAAAAATTGGATATCAAATTGGGGAGGAGGAGTATGGAAGAAGTGAATGTTTTCAGATACTTGGGAGTTGACGTGTCGGCGGATGGATTTATGAAGGATGAGGTTAATCATAGAATTGATGAGGGAAAAAAGGTGAGTGGTGCGTTGAGGTATATGTGGAGTCAAAAAACGTTATCTATGGAGGCAAAGAAGGGAATGTATGAAAGTATATTAGTACCAACACTCTTATATGGGTGTGAAGCTTGGGTGGTAAATGCAGCAGCGAGGAGATGGTTGGAGGCAGTGGAGATGTCCTGTCTAAGGGCAATGTGTGGTGTAAATATTATGCAGAAAATTCGGAGTGTGGAAATTAGGAGAAGGCGTGGAGTTAGTAAAAGCATTAGTCAGAGGGCAGAAGAGGGGTTGTTGAGGTGGTTTGGTCATTTAGAGAGAATGGATCAAAGTAGAACGACATGGAAAGCATATAAATCTATAGGGGAAGGAAGGAGGGGTAGGGGTCGTCCTCGAAAGGGTTGGAAAGAGGGGGTAAAGGAGGTTTTGTGGGCGAGGGACTTGGACTTCCAGCAAGCGTGCATGAGCGTATTAGATAGGAGTGAATGGAGGCGAATGATACTTGGGACCTGACGATCTGTTGGAGTGTGAGCAGGGTAATATTTAGTGAAGGGATTCAGGGAAACCGGTTATTTTCATATAGTCGGACTTGAGTCCTGGAAATGGGAAGTACAATGCCTGCACTTTAAAGGAGGGGTTTGGGATATTGGCAGTTTGGAGGGATATGTTGTGTATCTTTATACGTATATGCTTCTAAACTGTTGTATTCTGAGCACCTCTGCTAAAACAGTCATGGTGTGTGAGTGTGGTGAAAGTGTTGAATGATGATGAAAGTATTTTTCTTTTTGGGGATTTTCTTTCTTTTTTGGGTCACCCTGCCTCGGTGGGAGACGGCCGACTTGTTGAATATATATATATATATATATATATATATATATATATATATATATATATATATATATATATATATATATATATATATATATACATATATACATATATATATATATATATATATATATATATATATATATATATATATATATACAGAATATATATATATATATATATATATATACAGAATATATATATATATATATATATATATATATATATATATATATATATATATATATATATATATATATATATATATATGCAATAAGATCACAGTCAACAGGTGATTTCAGAATATGCATAACAACCACTCTGAAAGAATAGAGAAATTCCAAGCGCTTTCGTGACTACTCACATTATCAGAGTGGTTGTTTTGCATATATATATATATATATATATATATATATATATATATATATATATATATATATATATATATATATATATATATATATATATATATATATATATATATATATATATATATATATATATATATATATATATATATATATATATACAGAATCAAGAAAAGTTCTGTGTATGTGATTTCAGTGAGGGAACATAACGGTCACCTATGGGTAGGAGAGGTCGGTGAGGGGAGGCCTCATGGAGGAGGAGGAGGTGGAGGTTGAGGGGTAAAACTGTCCCCCCCCTTCCCCAAACAGGCGCGCATATACCGTGTGCTCGTGTTACAACAATGGAGTGTTTGTTCACCGTGTGTATAGTGTATATAGTCTAATATACATACTATGTATGTGCATGGTATGCTCATAGCGTGTGAAGTGTATAGCGGTGTGTCGTTGATACTGGGGGCTGTGCACAGAGCATTGTGGTGTATAGTGACTTGTCCTGGGAGGGAGTGAGTGCCCTACTCCGCCTCAGCACACATCTTCCACTCCTCCCTTTCTTCCACTGCCCACCACAAGGACTGGACACCCCTCTCCTCCCCCCCACCACCACCATGAACCACATGCGGTATGTGCCATGCGCCATTTTCCCTTCAGTCTGGGCTTACCACACAGTTTGAGGTATGGCAGACGATGAAGCCAGCCAGCCACAAAGCCAGGGAAACAATGCACCCAACAATGAAAGAAGAGGCACATGTCAGGTGTGTGGAGAGTTTCGAGCACGCAACAGGGACGGCCGCATTCGTGCACACAATGGGTGTGCAGGATCACACATGCCCCCAGCAGAGAGCAGCCCACAGCCTCCACAGGCAGATGACAATTCCAATGGCAACCTCGTCACTTGCGATAACCTTCTGTTGGCATTCAAATCGACTGCTAGCAGTACACTATCCCACATCCCTAAAGCGGCTCGCCCATATGCAGCAGGGAAATTCACAGACCTTCTTAAGTGGGTGAATGGAGGCTCCACCAACTTAGAAGCCCGAGGCAGCATCCAAGCATGGCGCAACGTACTCTTGTTCGGCAATGTCTGTCTTGCAGTTCCTGAAAGACGAGGCAAACTGCTAACCACGTCAGTTATCAAGGCAGTGCGCAACTACCCAAGAACGGATAACTGTGTCCCTCTGCCCCATCATCGCAGGAACAAAGAGGTAGACCCAAGAAAAGTCCCACTGAAAACGAGAAAATTTGCGCACAGGTTAGCAAAAAAATTGAAGAAGGTAACACAGTGGGAGCAATAAGAATAATTACAAGTGACGACACTGTAGCCCCTAAGGATGAGACCACAGCCCAAGCACTAAGAGACAAGCATCCAACCAGGGACACCATAGCCATCAACGACAACCCTGAGGAAGACCCCATCACTGAACAATTAATTTTGCCAGAATCCGAAGTCTATAAGGCGATCGTGTCATTTCTAGCAGGATCTGCAGGAGGTTACACTGGAATTCGACCTCAGCACCTCAAAGAGATGGTAAATCCAGTACTCGGTGAATCTGCATCAATTCTTCTCACCGAGTTAACAACTTTCGTCAACAATTGCCTGGCTGGGCGAATCCCAGAAGAAATTACACCTTTCTTTTTTGGAGCCTCACTATGTGCTTTGAAGAAGAGGGATGGGGAATCAGACCCATTGCAGTTGGAAACACTCTTCGCCGTCTCGTTGCTAAAGCAGCAGTGAGAAACATTCGCCTAGAAGCTGCCACTTTACTCCAGCCACACCAACTGGGCTTTGGGGTCTCTCAAGGCAGTGAAGCTGCAGCTCATGCGGCAAGGGCCTACATCAGGGACCTACCAGAAGACAAGGCCATAGTCAAACTTGATTTTTGAAATGCCTTTAATATGGTGAAGAGAGATGCTGTTTTGCCAGTTGTTCGGGTTCGGTTCCCCAGTCTCTTTCCCTTCATTTCAGCTGGCTACAGCAAACCCTCAATTCTTTTGTTTGGAGAACATGAAATTCAATCATCAGAGGGTGTTCAGCAGGGTGACCCACTCGCTCCACTTCTCTTCTGCTTGGCAGTAAGAGAACTAACTTCCAGCCTACGCAGTGAGCTCAATATCTGGTACCTGGATGACGGCACTCTGGCAGGTACTGAAGAGTCCCTCGTGGGGGACCTACAACTGGTGAAAACACAGGGAGAAGACTTGGGACTCATCCTCAATCCCTCCAAGTGTGAAATCATCACAGCGAACCAGGAAATAATCAATGCTGTGCGAAGAATCCTCCCAGAAGTCTCAACTACAACTCCGTCCAACAGTACCCTCTTGGGGGCACCGCTGGGTCACCAGGCCATCGATACTCTCCTCAGGGACAAATTGAATGACCTGATGAGAATGGAGGAGAGAATAAGCGATCTTGATGCCCATGATGCTCTGTATCTCCTCACAAGGTGTCTTACTATGCCAAGACTCACTTCTTGAGGTGTGCACCTTCTTTTGACAACCCAACACTTGATGAATATGACGCACACCTGAGATCAACTTTTAAGAAGGCACTGAACCTGTCACTAGAGGATGAGCAATGAGATCAGGCAACCCTCCCAGTGCGACTGGGAGGTATAGGGGTGCGTAAAGCAACACATGTTGCTTTACCTGCTTTTCTGTCTTCGTGTTTGGCTTCCAGTGCATTAGTCAAGAAGATAGTGCCTGAACGCTTGAGAGACTTGGTAGGAGCTTAAGACCCCAGGTTTACTGAATCAGCGATTCGGTGGGACACCCTTACAGACTCCTCCAGTAGACCAGCTCCTCCCAAACAGCACAAACAGTCCCACTGGGACAAACCGATCATGGAAAAAATCGCCAACACAATGCTCTCCAATGCTTCAGGAAAGAACAAAGCTCGTCTCCTGGCAGTGAAGGCACCACACTCAGGAGATTTCCTGTTAGCTGTTCCCAATTCCTCCCTGGGCACCCGTCTCGACCCACAGGCCATTCGGATTAGTGTTGCTCTTTGCCTAGCCGCCCCCATCCTCACCGAACATAGGTGTATTTGCGGCAGGGCGACAGCTGATCAATTCGGACTTCATGGTCTCGTGTGCCACACAGCAGAAGGGAAGTATGCCAGACATGAGGAGATCAATGACATAATAAAGAGAAGCCTCGCCACAGCCCGTTGCCCAGCTCAACGGGAACCCCAAGTACAGAGGTCTGATGGAAATCAAAAGCGTCCTGATGGAGCCACAATGCTACCCTGGAAGGATGGAAAGCAGATTGCCTGGGACTACACCTGTGCTGCCACATTGGCAGACACCTACTTGGCATACTCTGTAGTGGAAGGGGGTGGAGCTGCCAGCCAAAGGGAGACCCAGAAGATCCGAAAATATAACTTCATTCCAATAGGGTCGGAGACCCTTGGAGCATGGGGCAAGTGTGCTCTGAAGTTCCTCAAAGAGCTGGGTGAAAAGCTCATCATAGAAACCAAAGACCACAGGGCGACCAGCTTCCTCTTTCAGAGACTCAGTGTTACGATCCAGAGAGGAAATGCCTGCAGCATTCTGGGCACGCGGCCCACCGCAGGGGAGCTGGACGAAGTATTCGAGATGCAGCTCTGAGTTACCTATGTTGTATTACTTTCTGTTGTATTTTTGTGAATGTTTGGCCAATGTATTTTGTCTTTAAATAAAACATACCTGAAATATAGGGGGTGGTAGGAGAAAATTCTCAAACAGCTTCAGGGAAAACCTTGAGTTTTCCCTGAAGCAAGTTTATTCTTTTCTCTGAGGATGAGGGTCCCTATAACAGTTCTAGAGGTGGTACCTCCCTTTATATATATATATATATATATATATATATATATATATATATATATATATATATATATATATATATATATATATATATATAATTATTGTAACCACAACACAGTACATAACACACAACACAGTACACGACACAGTACACAACACAGTACACAACACACACAACACAGCACACAACACAGTACATGACACAGTACACGACACAGTACACAACACAGTACACAACACACAAAACACAGTACACAACACAGTACACGACACAGTACACGACACAGTACACGACACAGTACACAACACAGTACACAACACACACAACACAGTACACAACACAGTACACAATACACACAACACAGTACACAACACAGTACACGACACAGTACACAACACAGTACACAACACAGCACACAACACAGTACACGACACAGTACACGACACAGTACACAACACAGCACAGTACACAACACAGTACAACACACACAACACAATATACAACACACACAACACAGTACACAACACACACAACACAGTGCAGCACACACAACACAGTATACAACACACACAACACAGTACAACACAGTATACAACACACACAACACAGTACAACACACAACACAGTATACAACACACACAACACAGTACAAAACACACAACACAGTATACAACACACACAACACAGTACAACACACACAACACAGTATACAACACACACAACACAGTACAACACACACACAAAAGAGTACACAACACACACAACACAGTATACAACACACAACACAGTACAACACACACAACACAGTGGACAACACACACAACACGGTATACAACACACAACACAGTGTACAACACACAACACAGTATACAACACACAACACAGTGTACAACACACAACACAGTATACAACACACAACACAGTACAACACACACAACACTGTATACAACACACAACACAGTACACAACACACACAACACAGTATACAACACACACAACACAGTATGCAACACACACAACACAGTATACAACATACACAACACAGTATACAACACACAAAACACAGTATACAACATACACAACACAGTATACAACACACACAACACAGTACAACACACACAACACAGTACAACACACACAACACAGTACACAACACAGTACACAACACAGTACACAACACAGTGCACACACACAACACAGTACAACACACACAACACAGTACAACACAGCACAACACACATAACACAGTACACAACACACACAACACAGTACACAACACACACAACACACACAACACAGTACACAACACACACAACACAGTACACAACACACTCAACACAGTACACAACACAACACAACACAACACAGCACACACAACACAGTACAACACACACAACACAGTACAACACACACAACACAGTACACAACACACTCAACACAGTACACAACACAACACAACACAGCACACACAACACAGTACAACACACACAACACAGTACAACACACACAACACAGTACAACACACACAACACAGTACAACACACACAACACAGTACACAACGCAGTACACAACACACACAACACAGTACACAACGCAGTACACAACACACACAACACAGTACAACACAGTACAAAACACAGTACACAACACAGTACAGCACACACAACACACACAACACAGTAAAACACAGTACACAACACAGTACAACACAGTACACAACACAGTACAACAGTACACAACACAGTACACAACACAGTACACAACACAGTACACAACACAGTACACAACACAGTACACAACATAGTACACAACACAGTACAACACAGTACAGCAGAGTACACAACACAGTACACAACACAGTACACAACACAGTACAACAGTACACAACACAGTACACAACACAGTACACAACACAGTACACAACACAGTACACAACACAGTACACAACACAGTACAACAGTACACAACACAGTACACAACACAGTACACAACACAGTACAACAGTACACAACACAGTACAACACAGTACAACACAGTACAACATAGTACACAACACAGTACACAACACAGTACACAACACAGTACAACAGTACACAACACAGTACAACACAGTACAACACAGTACAACACAGTACACAACACAGTACACAACACAGTACACAACACAGTACACAACACAGTACACAACACAGTATACAACACAGTACAACACAGTACACAACACAGTACAACACAGTACACAACACAGTACACAACACAGTACACAACACAGTATACAACACAGTACAACACAGTACACAACACAGTACAACACAGTACACAACACAGTACACAACACAGTACACAACACACACAACACAGTACAACACAGTACACAACACAGTACAACACAGTACACAATACAGTACAACACAGTACACAACACAGTACAACACACAACACAGTACAACACACAACACAGTACAACACAGTACACAACACAGTACACAACACAGTATACAACACAGTACAGCACACACAACACAGTACAACACACAACACAGTGCAACACAGTACACAACACACACAACATAGTACAACACAGTACACAACACAGTACAACACAGTACACAACACAGTACACAACCCAGTACACAACACAGTACACAACACAGTACAACACAGGACAACACAGTACAACACAGTACACAACACAGTACAACACAGTACACAACACAGTACAACACAGTACACAACACACAACACAGTACACAACACAGTACAACACAGTACAACACAGTACACAACACAGTACACAACACAGTACAACACAGTACACAACACAGTACACAACACAGTACAACACAGTACACAACACAGTACAACACTGCACACAACACAGTACACAACACAGTACACAACACAGTACACAACACAGTACAACACAGTACACAACACAGTACAACACTGTACACAACACAGTACACAACACAGTACACAACACAGTACAACACAGTACAACACAGTACACAACACAGTACACAACACAGTACAACACTGTACACAACACAGTACAACACAGTACACAACACAGTACAACACAGTACAACACAGTACACAACACAGTACAACACAGTACAACACAGTACACAACACAGTACACAACAAAGTACACAACACAGTACAACACTGTACACAACACAGTACAACACAGTGCACAACACAGTACACAGTACACAACACAGTACACAACACAGTACACAACACAGTACACAACACAGAACACAACACACAACACAGTACACAACACAGAACAACACAGTGCACAACACAGTACACAGTACACAACACAGTACAACACAGTACAACACAGTACAACACAGTACACAACACAGAACACAACACAGTACACAACACAGTACACAACACAGTACAACACAGTGCACAACACACAACACAGTACACAACACAGTACACAACACAGTACACAACACAGAACACAACACACAACACAGTACACAACACACAACACAGAACACAACACACAACACAGTACACAACACAGAACACAACACACAACACAGTACACAACACAGAACACAACACACAACACAGTACACAACACACAACACAGTACAAAACACAGAACACAGTACACAACACAGTACACAACACAGAACACAACACACAACAGAGTACACAACACACAACACAGTAAACAACACACAACACAGTACACAACACAGAACACAGTACACAACACAGAACACAACACAGAACACAACACACAACACAGTAAACAACACACAACACAGTACACAACACACAACACAGTACACAACACAGAACACAACACAGAACACAACACACAACACAGTACACAACACACAACACAGAACACAACACACAACACAGTACACAACACACAACACAGTACACAACACAGAACACAACACAGTACACAACACACAACACAGAACACAACACACAACACAGAACACAACACAGTACACAACACACACAACACAGTACACAACACACAACACAACACAGTACACAACACACAACACAACACAGTACACAACACACAACACAACACAGTACACAACACACAACACAGAACACAACATAGTACACAACACAGTACAACACAGTACACAGTACACACAGTACACAGTACACAACACAGTACAACACAGTACAACACAGTACAACACAGTACACAACACAGTACACAACACATTACACAACACAGTACACAACACAGTACACAACACAGTACACAACACAGTACAACACAGTACACAACATAGTACATAACACAGTACACAACACAGTGCAACACAGTACACAACATAGTACACAACACAGTACACAACACAGTACACAACACAGTACACAACATAGTACACAACACAGTACACAACACAGTACACAACACAGTACAACACAGTACACAACATAGTACATAACACAGTACACAACACAGTGCAACACAGTACAACACAGTACACAACACAGTACACAACACAGTACACAACACAGTACAACACAGTACAACACAGTAAACAACACAGTACACAACACAGTACAACACAATACACAACACAGTAAAACACAGTACAACACAGTACACAACACAGTACACAACACAGTGCACAACACAGTACACAACACAGTACACAACACAGTACACAACACAGTACACAACACAGTACACAACACAGTACAACACAGTAAACAACACAGTACACAACACAGTACAACACAGTACAACACAGTAAACAACACAGTACACAACACAGTACACAACACAGTACAACACAGTACACAACACAGTACAACACAGTACACAACACAGTACACAACACAGTACAACACAGTACAACACAGTAAACAACACAGTACACAACACAGTACACAACACAGTACACAACACAGTACACAACAGTACACAACACAGTACAACACAGTACACAACACAGTACACAACACAGTACACAACACAGTACACAACACAGTACACAACACAGTAAAACACAGTACACAACAGTACACAACACAGTACACAACACAGTACACAACACAGTACAACACAGTACAACACAGTAAACAACACAGTACACAACACAGTGCACAACACAGTACACAACACAGTACACAACACAGTACACAACAGTACACAACACAGTACACAACACAGTACAACACAGTACACAACACAGTACACAACACAGTAAAACACAGTACACAACAGTACACAACACAGTACACAACACAGTACAACACAGTACACAACACAGTACAACACAGTACACAACAGTACACAACACAGTACACAACACAGTACAACACAGTACACAACACAGTACAACACAGTACACAACACAGTACAACACAGTACACAACAGTACACGACAATACACAACACAGTACACAACACAGTACACAACACAGTACAACACAGTACACAACACAGTACACAACACAGTACACAACACAGTACACAACACACAACACAGTACAACACAGTACAACACAGTACAACACAGTACACAACACAGTACACAACACAGTACACAACACAGTACAACACAGTACACAACACAGTACAACACAGTACACAACAGTACACGACAATACACAACACAGTACACAACACAGTACAACACAGTACACAACACAGTACACAACACAGTACACAACACAGTACACAACACAGTACACAACACAGTACACAACACAGTACACAACACAGTACACAACACAGTACAACACAGTACAACACAGTACACAACACAGTACACAACACAGTACACAACACAGTACACAACAGTACACAACACAGTACACAACACAGTACACAACACAGTACACAACACAGTACACAACACAGTACACAACACAGTACAACACAGTACACAACACAGTACACAACACAGTACACAACACAGTACACAACACAGTACACAACACACAACAAAGTACAACACAGTACAACACAGTACACAACACAGTACACAACACAGTACACAACACAGTACAACACAGTACACAACAGTACACAACACAGTACACAACAGTACACAACACAGTACACAACACAGTACACAACACAGTACACAACACAGTAAAACACAGTACACAACAGTACACAACACAGTACACAACACAGTACAACACAGTACACAACACTGTACACAACACAGTACAACACAGTGCACAACACAGTACACAGTACACAACACAGTACACAACACAGTACACAACACAGTACACAACACAGTACAACACAGTGCACAACACACAACACAGTACACAACACAGAACACAACACACAACACAGTACACAACACAGTACACAACACAGTACACAACACAGTACAACACAGTACACAACACAGTACACAACACAGTACACAACACAGTACACAACACAGTACACAACACAGTACACAACACAGTACACAACACAGTACACAACACAGTACAACACAGTACACAACACAGTACACAACACAGTACACAACACAGTACAACACAGTACACAACACAGTACACAACACAGTACACAACACAGTACACAACACAGTACACAACAGTACACAACACAGTACACAACACAGTACAACACAGTACACAACACAGTACAACACAGTACGCACACAGTACGCAACACACAACACAGTACAACACAGTACGCAACACACACACAGTACACAACACAGTACACAACAGTACACAACACAGTACACAACACAGTACAACACAGTACACAACACAGTACACAACACAGTACACAACACAGTACACAACACAGTACACAACACAGTACAACACAGTACACAACACAGTACAACACAGTACACAACACAGTACACAACACAGTACACAACACAGTACACAACACAGTACACAACAGAGTACACAACACAGTACACAACAGTACACAACACAGTACACAACACAGTACACAACACAGTACAACACAGTACACAACACAGTACAACACAGTACACAACACAGTACAACACAGTACACAGTAGCTGAAGCCACAACTCTAGCACAATAAAAGGTCTTGGTATCGTCCCTACAAAACTCCAACTACAGTTTTACGAATAAAAATAGCTTTCCGTCCCCTGAATTTTCAGAGGCGACCCTTGAAAAACATTTAAATTTTTTAACAGTAGAGAACTGAAAGATTAGATATATATTTCAGTGAAACAGACTGTTTCCTGCCTTCACTGCTGCTTTCCACCTGAAGTATATAGATGTCTTCCACCTGAAGTATATAGCTCTCTTCCACCTGAAGTATATAGCTGTTTTCCACCTGAAGTATATAGCTCTCTTCCACCTGAAGTATATAGCTGTCTTCCACCTGAAGTATATAGCTGTTTTCCACCTGAAGTATATAGCTGTCTTCCACCTGAAGTATATAGCTGTCTTCCACCTGAAGTATATAGCTGTCTTCCACCTGAAGTATATAGCTGTCTTCCACCTGAAGTATATAGCTGTCTTCCACCTGAAGTATATAGCTGTCTTCCACCTGAAGTATATAGCTGTTTTCCACCTGAAGTATATAGCTGTCTTCCACCTGAAGTATATAGCTGTCTTCCACCTGAAGTATATAGCTGTCTTCCACCTGAAGTATATAGCTGTCTTCCACCTGAAGTATATAGCTGACTACCACCTGAAGTATATAGCTGCTGAAGTATATAGCTTCCACCTGAAGTATATAGCTGTCTTCCACCTGAAGTCTACCACCTGAAGTATATAGCTGTCTTCCACCTGAAGTATATAGCTGTCTTCCACCTGAAGTATATATCTGCATTCCACCTGAAGTATATAGCTGTCTTCCACCTGAAGTATCTAGCTGTCTTCCACCTGAAGTATATAGCTGCCTTCCACCTGAAGTATATATCTGTATTCCACCTGAAGTATATAGCTGTCTTCCACCTGAAGTATCTAGCTGTCTTCCACGTGAAGTATATAGCTGTCTTCCACGTGAAGTATATAGCTGTCTTCCACCTGAAGTATATAGCTGTCTTCCACCTGAAGTATATAGCTGTCTTCCACCTGAAGTATATAGCTGTCTTCCACCTGAAGTATATAGCTGTCTTCCACCTGAAGTATATAGCTGCCTTCCACCTGAAGTACATAGCTTCCTTCCACCGGAAGTATATAGCTGCCTTCCACCTGAAGTACATAGCTTCCTTCCACCGGAAGTATATAGCTGCCTTCCACCTGAAGTATATATCTGCCTTCCACCTGAAGTATATAGCTGTCTTCCACCTGAAGTATATAGCTGCCTTTCACCTGAAGTATATAGCTGCCTTTCACCTGAAGTATATAGCTGCCTTCCACCTGAAGTATATAGCTGTCTTCCACCTGAAGTATATAGCTTCCTTCCACCGGAAGTATATAGCTGCCTTCCACCTGAAGTATATATCTGTCTTCAACCAGAAGTATATAGCTGCCTTTCACCTGAAGTATATAGCTGCCTTTCACCTGAAGTATATAGCTGCCTTCCACCTGAAGTATATAGCTGTCTTCCACCTGAAGTATATAGCTGCCTTTCACCTGAAGTATATAGCTGCCTTTCACCTGAAGTATATAGCTGCCTTCCACCTGAAGTATATAGCTGTCTTCCACCTGAAGTATATAGCTTCCTTCCACCGGAAGTATATAGCTGCCTTCCACCTGAAGTATATATCTGCCTTCCACCTGAAGTATATAGCTGTCTTCCACCTGAAGTATATAGCTGCCTTTCACCTGAAGTATATAGCTGCCTTTCACCTGAAGTATATAGCTGCCTTCCACCTGAAGTATATAGCTGTCTTCCACCTGAAGTATATAGCTGCCTTTCACCTGAAGTATATAGCTGCCTTTCACCTGAAGTATATAGCTGCCTTCCACCTGAAGTATATAGCTGTCTTCCACCTGAAGTATATAGCTGTCTTCCACCTGAAGTATATATCTGTCTTCCACCTGAAGTATATAGCTGCCTTTCACCTGAAGTATATAGCTGCCTTTCACCTGAAGTATATAGCTGCCTTTCACCTGAAGTATATAGCTGCCTTCCACCTGAAGTATATAGCTGTCTTCCACCTGAAGTATATAGCTGCCTTTCACCTGAAGTATATAGCTGCCTTCCACCTGAAGTATATAGCTGTCTTCCACCTGAAGTATATAGCTGTCTTCCACCTGAAGTATATAGCTGCCTTCCACCTGAAGTATATAGCTGTCTTCCACCTGAAGTATATAGCTTCCTTCCACCGGAAGTATATAGCTGCCTTCCACCTGAAGTATATATCTGCCTTCCACCTGAAGTATATAGCTGTCTTCCACCTGAAGTATATAGCTGTCTTCCACCTGAAGTATATATCTCTCTTCCACCTGAAGTATATAGCTGCCTTTCACCTGAAGTATATAGCTGCCTTTCACCTGAAGTATATAGCTGCCTTCCACCTGAAGTATATAGCTGTCTTCCACCTGAAGTATATAGCTGCCTTTCACCTGAAGTATATAGCTGCCTTCCACCTGAAGTATATAGCTGTCTTCCACCTGAAGTATATAGCTTCCTTCCACCGGAAGTATATAGCTGCCTTCCGCCTGAAGTATATATCTGCCTTCCACCGGAAGTATATAGCTGCCTTCCACCTGAAGTATATATCTGCCTTCCACCTGAAGTATATAGCTGTCTTCCACCTGAAGTATATAGCTGTCTTCCACCTGAAGTATATATCTGTCTTCCACCTGAAGTATATAGCTGCCTTTCACCTGAAGTATATAGCTGCCTTTCACCTGAAGTATATAGCTGCCTTCCACCTGAAGTATATAGCTGTCTTCCACCTGAAGTATATAGCTGCCTTTCACCTGAAGTATATAGCTGCGTTCCACCTGAAGTATATAGCTGTCTTCCACCTGAAGTATATAGCTTCCTTCCACCGGAAGTATATAGCTGCCTTCCACCTGAAGTATATATCTGCCTTCCACCTGAAGTATATAGCTGTCTTCCACCTGAAGTATATAGCTGCCTTTCACCTGAAGTATATAGCTGCCTTTCACCTGAAGTATATAGCTGCCTTCCACCTGAAGTATATAGCTGTCTTCCACCTGAAGTATATAGCTGCCTTTCACCTGAAGTATATAGCTGCCTTCCACCTGAAGTATATAGCTGTCTTCCACCTGAAGTATATAGCTGTCTTCCACCTGAAGTATATATCTGTCTTCCACCTGAAGTATATAGCTGCCTTTCACCTGAAGTATATAGCTGCCTTTCACCTGAAGTATATAGCTGCCTTCCACCTGAAGTATATAGCTGTCTTCCACCTGAAGTATATAGCTGCCTTTCACCTGAAGTA